>NC_143158.1:18964888-19161880 GCF_041381405.1 Jatropha curcas | reverse complement strand
TGCGTGACGCTACTGTAGCTGACTGTAGCTGCGTCACGCTACTGTAGCTGCGTCACACTGATTTGTTGAACAGTGATGAACAGTGATGAACAGTGATGAATAGTTATGAACAGTTGCGTGACGCAACTGTTCTTGCGTGACACAGCTATGACTCAACCAACTTTTCAACATAATTTTTAATTTAAATCCTTGGATTAAAAGACTTCTAGATAGCATTAATCCATTCATTTTGCATCCTCATTTCCTCATTGGATCAAGCGGGGCATAAAAAACACGCGTCAACAGACTTGAGCCTTACTACGACTCTCCTAGATCTATACTATGAAGGCTCATATTGGCGGCGTCGTGGTGGCTCAACCACCCTCACATGATCCCTTAGCAAAACCTGTAAGATCAAACATTGCACCAAAAAATACAGAAATTAAACAGGCATTCTTATGCAAAACCATCAAAAACCAAGCAGATTTAGCTATATCCTAGCCTAATCACTTAAGCCTTTTTCTAAAAGCATGTAAGATCAGACTTTGGCCCCCTCCCTCTAGATCCTAAACTGGCATCCATATGCAAACCATTAGGATTCAGAACCTAATTCGTTTTCAGAAAGCACCAAAACTAAATCAAGCTAATTCGAGAATTCTTACCTGAAGTAGGATCGGGCTAGCTGGCCAAATCCCACCAACCCTGTATGCTCGATCGAGGCTCAGGATAGTCTCAGCCAAATCCATGCTGGCTATCCCTGCCCCTCACTTCATCTACAGCACCAGTTCAGCCACTCTAAGATCACCCTAACCAATTGAACCAGTCAGTATGCAAGTACTCACCAAACAGAAAACTAGAGCCCTGGTCCTGAACCTCTGAAACTCCTAATCAACAAAATCTAGTGGGTCCAAATACCGCTCGATGAGCATAGCCAAATTAGCCTGGTCATCCACTATCAACTCTCTAGCCTCCTCCACAGACAGGCCTAACATCCTCAAGGTCCTAAAAAACCCAGACCTGGTCGATGCAGCCACCAAAGCCCGCTTAGAATCACTACACAATAATGTCGCAAACTCCTCATAAGTCAGGCACATCTCCTTATAGTGTGTACCAATCCGAAAGACTTGAGCCAGTGGATCCCACAAATGCTTGGCATGCATCCATGAAAGACCGGTCAATCGATAAGCCTCTTAAAGTCACTGAAGAAGCCATACCGTACCGGCTTAAATTAATCTTCTCCACCTTTTCCAATTTCTTGGTCCAAAAGTGCATGACATAACTGATGAATGGCTCCATTTCTTGGGTAAGTGCTTAAACTTTCAGAAAAATCGGGCTCTGGGGCATAAAATGATGTTGTTTTTTATCCACAAGTGAGGTATATATGGGCATCTAGCCCCCAACCTGCGCTAGACCGCCGGTACCGACCATGCTAGCACCGGTACCGGTGAGGCCCATCAGTTGCCTCTATGCCAGTACTAACAGGGACATCCTCGATACCGGCAGGGCACACTTCGATACCAATTAGCCCCCATTTTCAACAAAACCCAATTTTCCAAAAAAAAAAAATTCAGAAAAATTAAGTGACTTCCTTTAAAACAATAGCGAAAAATACAGTTGTCAGATAAAAGTCAAATATTTTACAAAAAGAAACGATTTTTTTTTAAAAGTCAGATTTTCATACCACAAAATTAAATTTTTCTATATTTTTTAAAGCTGAATGTTCAGAATCAAAAGACTATTTTTGGCAAACCAGACCTAAAGTTCCAACAACCACTTAAACCGAAGTAGGGCCCAGACTCGAAATTGGCCACCATGCGTGATGCATATAATTTTGTCCCCTAACCATGAATTTATGGTCAATACTTGGAACAAAAAGTCAATGTAGTTCAGTGCAATTATAGTCAAATCAAGAATCTACAAGACAGGCAATCAGTGTAAATCACAGTTGAAATAGGGCAACTAGTGCTAAGATCAGAAAATCAATGCAATTCAGTGCAGATATAGTTCCAACAGGGCAATCAGTGCCAAAGACAGAAGATCAGGGTAACCAATGCCAAAGATCAGAGAATCAGTGCGATTAGCAAATAATCATAGTCAAAGCAGGGCAATCAGTGCCAACGTCTGGTCGCATCAGGGCAGTCAATGCCAAGAATCAGAATGGCCAAGCCACCAGTAGGGTCTTTAGTCTAAAGCGAGAAGTCAGTGCCAAGATCAGAGAATCAGCATGCATAAGCAATCAGTGCAAATCATAGTTTAAACAGGCAATTCAGTGCAGATATAGTTTGAAAAGGGGCAACCAGTTCCAATATCAGAGTAATAAAGCAATCAAAGTAAAATAACAGAAGACAAGGAATCAGTACCAGGGTTAGAATAACCAGGCAACCAGGTGGCAAACAGACTGATAAATAAAAAATATCCAAGTGCTACAAAAATAGATGCCTCAACCAGGGCAACATCAACCTAAAAATAATATACTAAAGCGGCTACCAAAGCCTACAAGATCTTAAAATCCTAACCCCAGAGCTTCCTCTACCTTGCTACCTCCGCCTCCTCCTTGTTCTTCCTAAGGAAGTCCTCACGGGTCAGCACTTCTGATAAGGCAGTACGAAGGTGGCCCACAGTAACAGACATCTCTCGAACCCACTCAAGGGTGAGCTGCAAAATAGATAGGAAGACAGATTAACTGTAATCCTTCCCTAATCAGTCTGAAAAAGTCAGTGATAAGAGTAGAATACCTACTAGGAGAAAGGGGGATACTCCGGCTAGTCGTCGGGAAGAGTCCTCAGAACACCGAAGTAGGTCGTCCCTGTGGAATTGACATATGACACTTTACTCTGAAACCCTAGTGTGAGACGAGTGGGTAAGCGGCCAGATGCAAAGGGTCCAGGTGCCGAAGGAGGTATATGACCTGAAGCTAAAGTCTTGGAGGCAGTGGAGGTCCCCGATGAAGCAATAGCCCTACCAGTGGGCCAAAGACAGCCTCCATAACACCCACGAGGTTGAAGCATGCCTCCAGATCAATGTTATAACCTAAGTCCTCCTGGTCAACTATAGAACTCTACCCTTAAGAGGTAGTCCTTTGGGGATTGGTACCCGATGATCTGTCAATTGGTGGATCCATCTTAACAGCTAAAATGGATAAGACCTAAGCATCATACGTGTCTCCCGGAGTGAGAAAGGGCTCAATGGGCTCCCTGCGAGCCTTGGTATCCTGATCAACTATGCCAATACCATCTAGCATGTCCAACGAGGGGTGCACAAGAATTCGGAATAAACTCATCACCTGGTGATAGACCCTCTCTCCAAGATAGTAGCACTGGATCACCCCAGATCCCAAAATAACCTAAGAATGTGATAGCTCCCAAGCCTGCACCAAGTTCCCCTATAAAAGAGTCTCCGAAAAATGCTGGAACATGCACTATTTCACCTATATGGAGTAGACAACATTCTTTAAGTTGAGATTGTCACGACAGAATTGGCAAGCTTAGAATTTTCTAAACACTTACTTCAGTGATGTTCTGATCATTAAACCTCCCTCTCAAGTACTGATAGCTCTCCCGGCTAAGCTTCTTCAAAAGACCCGGTATAAATTGGCTTATCACGAAATCTCCCATTGCACCTCCCGGTTAAGACTAAGGGCGGTAAAAGGAAAGTACAGATATGCCCAAGCCTGCAAAACATAAGATCGAAAGGGTAGAAGTAGAAGCAAAATAGTCCCAAAAAAAGAGTTCAAACAACTCACCTCCCATATAGCAGTAGTGCAGCCCAAGCTGATCTTGTCTCCACAATTATACAAGCTCATGTCCCGGTACATCGTGGCCATAAAAGCTCCACCCCAGTCATATTAGCCTATCAGATCCAAGTTCACTAGGGACTGCATAAAATCGAGGTCCCCATGGTCTGCCCAGTCGTACGTAATCGTGCAACCCAGTATCAGTAAAATACAAGCACGAGCAAGCTGATCAATCATAACCTCACCCTCAACTCCTGAATTAGCTCTACCAATTGCTCACACAATACTAAGCACCGATAAAAGCCATTCCCCTCACATGTCAAAGGAAAACCGAGCAACTCGACAAGACGGTCGAGGCTAAGCAGAGAAGGATCTACATCCAATGAGCGGGAGCCAGAGTGTACCCTCATCAGTATGAAAAACTTAAAAGGAGTCAAGGTCAACTCTCCAATAGGCGTATGGAAGGTATCGGTAGTCTTCCACCAATGCTCTACTAAGGCCCTCCATAAGCCATGATAGGCCATGCCAGTCCCTAGCATCGCGAAGTGGTACAGTCCAGAAAGGGAAATTCACTCCCTGACTTCAGACATCTCGCGAAGACATCCCTGACGATGCCCAAGTCCTTCAAATCTCCCCTCAAATGAATGGACGCCTAACAAGAACATGCAAAAGCACACAAATGCACAAATTTTAGCTTTTCAGAACTTCAATAACAAGCATTTCAGTGTAAAAATATTATATGCAGCAACATTAACAAAAAATAATAAGTAAGCAGGCTAACTATAGAGTAGTCAAGCTTGAAACAGGATTTTTAGACCAACTACAGAAGGTTCTTAGACCAATTACAGAGTGTTCAGACTCAAAACAGGGTTTTTAGACAAATTATAATTTTTATTATATAGTGGTGGTAGTGGTGGTGGTTATGGTGGTGGTGGAGTGGTAATAATTGTGATGATCGTGGTAGAATGGTTGACGTGGTGGTGGTAGTGGTAGAGTGGTGGAGTGATGGAGATGTGGTGGTGGTGGCAAAGTGGTGGAGGTGGCGGCATGATGGTTGTGGTTGGTGGTGGTGGTGGTGGTGGTTGATACGGATCAAGGAAGCAAGGTGAAGGATCCTCTAGCTCTACCCGTGGGGCCAATCACAAGAGCTCGTGCAACCAAGCTACGAACAGCCTTGAATGCATTTGCTCAAGAACAAATCACACTGGAGCTTCAAGATCATAATTATGCAAGATGTGAGATTGAACTTGAAGAAGCACCAAAGCTTGTTATGATGCTTGAGGCGTGCAATGAGGCTGCCATTTGATGCATTTTACATGATTCTATACTTAGGCAAATTTAGGAGGTTGTTATCTTATTATGAGCTTAAGTATGGGTTGTGTAGGGCCTTCGGCCCATTTGCCCTATTTTGTTTAAATTCTTTTAGTGGACTTAATTAATTAAGTGTAAGGTTGGTTGGGCTTATTTTCTAGAGTAGGGCCAGCCTAAGTTAGTTAATGTTTAAGTCAGGATTGTTTTAAGTAGTTAGCTTGGACTTGTATTTAATTAAGCCCATTTGGGCCACATTAGGGTTAGCTTAGGTTACTTATATTGTTGTAAGAGTTGCACAACAGCCACCATTGAATTGAAATAAAAAAAAAAACAAAACGTTTTCTTCTTGTTCTTTCAAGAATAGATTGTGTTCTTCATAGAACCAAAATATCCTTAGTAGTTAAGCTTGTGAGTTCTACAAGATTAATTGCACCAAGAATTTCAGAATTGTTTTCAAGAGTACTTGAAGGTAAGTTTCTGATTCTTGTTCTAAATTCCTTGCTTTCTCTCTTCAAGAGTACTTGGGGGTTAAAGGGATTGTCGGGTACTTCCGAGATTGCATGCTTTCCGCTAGATGTTCCTTGTTGATTTGCAAGAGTACTTGTTAATTGGCTAGGGTCGTATTATCTGGTATCAGAGCACTGTGGTTGTGGATTTCAATCTATCCTAGGGTTAGGGACTTAAAAAAAAAAAAAAAAAAAAAAATCTTTAAATATTGTTCGATCTAGACATTATCTCTTTAGATCTTGTTGGGTCTAGACAATTTCTCATTAGATCTTCTTGGATCTAGAATTTTCTTGTTAAATCTTCTTGAATCTAGTTTTTCTCTTTGTATCTTCTTATTGTTTGCATCATTTTCTAGTTACCCTTTTGACTAATTCAAGATCTATCTTTGAATATTCTTGTTGTTTGCTTATTTCTTGATAAAAAAAAAAAATCTGGATCTGAATTGGTTGTTAAAGACATTACCTACCTAAAAAAAAAAAAAAAAAAAAAAAAAAATTTGAATTGGGAGACACAAAAGTCATTGTTGGACTAAGTCATTACCTACCTAAATTGAATTGGGAGACACAAACCATCCACTTATACCTTGTTTAGCCCTTACCCTACCTAAATTGGGTCACATTTGTAGGTTAAGTGAGGATATAAATCAAAAACGTTGTGCTACAGTAACTTGCTACAGGAACTCAGAAGCAAACTTGCTACAGTACCTTAAAACGTCTGCTACAGTAACTTGCTACAGGAACTCAGAAGCAAACTTGCTACAGTACCTTTTAAAAAAAAAAAAAAATTTTTTTGGGTTTTCTTTGTTTGCTTGCTTTGATTGGGTAGAATTAATTAGGTCCATATTTGGTTTGCTTTGTAGTGAACTAAATTCATACACTATATCCCTAAATCGTCTTTTAAATTCTAGTTTCAATTTCTTGTTTGTGTGCTATCTTTGCTTCATTTAACATTGCTAAAGTGTTATTTGCTTGTTCCTACACTTTAGTTTATTGATTTCTAGCAATACACCTTTCTTATTCTTGTATTGCCATTCAAACATTGTGATTTCTTGATAGAGTTTGTGCATTACTTAATTATATTCTTTGTTTTCCTAACTTTCTCTTGACTTTTGTAGCAACTTTGGGATTCTGAAGTGCAATTATTCAAGTGGAAAGAGTGGTAAAAGGCTGGAGTGAAACCCACATATTGTGAAAAAAGCCAAATAAAGAGAGAAACACGTGAGGGAGTGATAAACTAACCATTTCCTTTAGTTTTGTGTTTGTATTCTATTTCAGGATGTCTGATTCATCTAGAGATAAGAATGACAGCCCTCTCAAAGTTGAAGATCCAAAACTACAAGCCTTTCTAGATGCCTTCTCTGGAGAGATGGGACGAATCACTAGGCTTATGGAGAGTTTTAATGATAGACTGGAACTTCAGGAACAAAGGACAGAAAGACATGACCCTAATGCCACAAGGAGGGGTGCAACCACTTCCAAAGAGCACTCTAGACAACCTTGGCATGAAGAGTATGAAGAAGAGGATGATGAATGGCATAGAGAGCCTATGTGGGCAAGAGGAGGTAGAAATAATAGAGGAAGAGGAAGAGGGATTGGTAGAGGCCGTGTTTACAGAAATGAAACTTACTATGGAGAGGATGACGAAGAGGTTGACACACCATTAGATGGTAACTTGGGTAACATCAAACTCAAGGTGCCACCTTTCAAAGGCCGAAACAATGCAGACGAATACTTGGAATGGGAGAGGAAGGTCGAGATGATCTTTGAATGCAACAGGTATACTGAAGAGAAAAAGGTGAAAATTGCAGCCTTAGAGTTCCAAGACTATGCTCTGTTTTGGTGGGATCAACTTAATCAGAGTCGAAGAAAAGTGGGAAGACGACCTATCCACAATTGGGAAGACATGAAGGAGGTAATGAGAAAACGTTTTCTTCCTGAGCATTATTTCAGGGAGTTGCATCAGAAGCTTCATAGACTCGTCCAAGGAGCCAAATCAGTAGAAGACTATCATAAAGATATGGAGATGTGCATGGCTAGAGCACACATTGAGGAAAATGAGGAGGTGACCATGGCTAGATTCCTAGGTGGCCTTAATAAAGACATAGCTGATGCATTAGAGATGTACAAGTATGATTCCATGGAGGAGATGCTGAATATGGCTATGAAGTTAGAGAAGCAGAGAAAAGGGAAGAGCACCACATCATATAGGGCTGCCAACAACAACAGCAATTCTTGGGGTGCTAGATGGCCTAAAAGGGAGGAGAAAAAGGAGTTTCAAAGCTCTACACAAAAGGGGACAGATTCAGTGCCTAAGGCATTCACGCCTAATGTGCCAACTTATTCAAAGGGTTCAAGTTCCAATACTCCTAGTAGAGACATCAAATGTTTCAAGTGTCTTGGGAAGGGCCATATATCTTCTCAATGCCCTAATAAGAGAGTAATAGTGATTAGGGATGGATACACCTATTCTGAATCTGAGGATGAAGAAAACCCAATGCCACCACTTGAAGACTGCCATGATGATGATGAGGTTGATGATGAAGTTTTACAACCTGAGATGGGACAATTACTAGTTACTAGGCGAGTTCTCAACTTGCAAGTTCAAGAGGAGAGCTTAGTACAAAGAGAGAATATTTTCCATACTAGGTGCTTGGTACTTGACAAGGTATGTCTTTTGATTATTGATAGTGGAAGTTGCACTAATGTAGCTAGTTTGAGCATGGTGCAGAAATTGGGTTTGACATGTGTGCAGCACCCAAGGCCATATAAGCTTCAATGGCTAAATGATATGGGTTCTGTAAGAGTAAACAAGCAGGTGAAGGTGCCATTTTCCATTGGAAGGTACAAGGATGAGGTCACTTGTGATGTAGTACCTATGCTAGCTGGGCATATTCTTCTAGGCCGCCCATGGCAATTTGACAGGCGAGTCCAGCATGACGGGTACACCAACCGGTTCTCCCTAGCCTATTTGGGTAAAAATGTGGTTCTAGCTCCTTTAACACCACAAGAGGTCTATTTGGACCAAAAGAGGATATTAGAAAGTGAGGGGCAGAATTGTATTCAGGGGGAGGGAGAAAATAAAGATAAAGAAAAAAGGGATAAAGAGGCCAAGAGTGAAAAGAAACAATTGAATGGCCCATTGGTGAGTGAAACACCAAGAGAGGGAAGAAAGAAACAAAACATGTATGTAAGAGAGAGAGAGATCCGTAGCAGTGTTGGTGAGGGTAGACCAATCTTAATGATTCGGTTTAAGGAAACTTTGCTTAATTTGACTGACATTGACATGTCTTCTTTGCCTCCTAGTTTTGTTTCTTTGTTGCAGGAGTTTTCTGATGTGTTTCCTGATGAAATGCCTAGCGGACTACCACCCCTAAGAGGCATTGAGCATCGGATTGACTTCGTGCCCGGAGCCACAATTCCTAATAGGCCAGCGTATAGGAGCAACCCCATGGAGACTAAGGAGTTGCAGCGCCAAGTTGATGACCTGTTGTCTAAGGGATTTGTGAGGGAGAGTATGAGCCCATGTGCAGTGCCTGTATTACTTGTGCCTAAGAAGGACGGTTCTTGGAGGATGTGTGTTGACTGCCGAGCTGTCAACAAAATCACAGTTAAGTATCGCCATCCAATTCCTAGGCTAGATGATATGTTAGATGAACTGCATGGTAGTAAATACTTTTCGAAAATTGATTTAATGAGTGGATATCATCAAATTAGAATGAAGTTAGGTGATGAATGGAAAACTGCCTTTAAGACTAAATATGGTTTATATGAGTGGATGGTTATGCCATTTGGACTAACAAATGCACCTAGTACTTTCATGAGATTAATGAACCATATCTTACGTGCTTTTCTAGGCAAATTTGTTGTGGTTTATTTTGATGATATACTGATTTATAGCCAACCTATTGATGAGCATATTGAGCATGTTAGGTTAGTATTGATAACTTTGAGAGCTGAAAAGTTATATGCTAAACTACAGAAATGCACTTTTTGCATAGATAGGCTTGTTTTTCTTGGTTTTGTTGTGAGTGCACAGGGGATTGAAGTCGATGAGGAGAAGGTTAAAGCAATTCGAGAATGGCCAACTCCTAAATCTATATCTGAGGTGAGGAGTTTCCATGGCTTGGCAAGCTTCTACCGGAGGTTTGTGAAGGACTTCTCTACTATAGCAGCCCCACTCACAGAGGTGGTAAAGAAGGAAGTTGGGTTCAAATGGGGGGAAGCGCAACAAAGGGCATTTGATACTTTAAAATCCATTCTTTGTTCTGCTCCTATTTTAGTTTTACCTGACTTTGATAAAACATTTGAGATTGAGTGTGACGCTTCTGGTGTAGGTATTGGTGCAGTGTTGATGCAGGAGAGAAAGCCTATTGCCTATTTCAGCGAGAAACTCAATGGAGCGCAACTCAATTATTCAACCTATGATAAGGAGCTATATGCTCTAGTGAGAGCATTGGAGGTATGGCAACATTACCTTCTACCCAAAGAATTTGTCATACACACTGACCATGAGTCTTTAAAGCACCTCAAGGGACAAGGTAAGTTGAACAAGAGACATGGTAAGTGGGTTGAATTCATTGAACAGTTTCCTTTTGTGATTAAATACAAGCAAGGGAAAGAAAATATTGTGGCTGATGCACTTTCTAGGAGGTATGCTTTAATTACTACTCTTAATGCTAAGTTGTTAGGATTTGAGCATATAAAATCCTTGTATGTTGATGATGATGACTTCGGTCTTATTTGGAGTGCATGTGAACATGGGGCATTTAATAAGTTCTTTAGGCATGAGGGGTTTTTATTTAAGGGAAATAAACTTTGTATACCCAAATGTTCTATGCGTGAATTGCTTGTATTAGAATCGCATTGTGGAGGACTTATGGGGCATTTTGGTGTTCTTAAAACATATGATATACTTGCTGAACATTTCTTTTGGCCACATATGCGTAGGGATGTAGAGAAACTGTGTGGTGTGTGCATAGCATGTAAGCAAGCTAAGTCTAAATCTATGCCTCATGGCCTTTATATGCCTTTACCTGTACCTACTTTGCCTTGGACTGATGTTTCTATGGATTTTGTACTTGGATTGCCCAGAACAAAGCGTGGTAGGGATAGTATTTTTGTTGTTGTGGACAGGTTTAGTAAGATGGCACATTTCATTGCATGCCATAAGAGTGATGATGCTGTCCATATTGCTGAGTTGTTTTTCAGGGAGGTTGTGAGATTGCATGGGGTGCCACGCACCATAGTCTCAGACCGTGATGCCAAATTCCTTTCTCACTTTTGGCGTGTTTTATGGGGTAAGCTTGGTACAAAGTTGCTGTACTCTACTACTTGTCATCCCCAAACGGATGGACAGACTGAGGTAGTTAACAGAACTCTAGGTACTTTACTTAGAGCGGTGGTTGGTAAGAATCTGAAAACCTGGGAGGATTGTTTACCTTTCATTGAATTTGCTTATAATAGGTCTATACATTCTTCTAGTGGTTATAGTCCATTTGAGCTTGTGTATGGTTTTAATCCTTTAACTGTACTTGATTTATCTCCTTTGCCTTTAAGTGAAATTGCTAACTTAGATGGTGAAAAGAAGGCTGAATTGATCCGGGAGATACATGCTAAAGCTCGGGCTCATATAGACATGAAGAACAAAAGCTATGCTGACCGTGCCAACAAGGGAAGGAGGCGTGTGATATTTCAACCTGGAGATTGGGTTTGGGTGCACATGAGGAAGGAAAGATTTCCAAACCAAAGGAAAGGAAAGCTTGCGGCCCGAGGTGATGGGCCTTTTCAAGTGTTGGAGAGGATCAATGACAATGCGTACAAGATTGATCTACCAGGTGAGTATGGCGTGTCTGCTACCTTTAATGTTTCTGACCTTTCTCCATTTGATTATGATTCAGATTTGAGGACAAATCTTTTTGAGGAGGGAGGGAATGATACGGATCAAGGAAGCAAGGTGAAGGATCCTCTAGCTCTACCCGTGGGGCCAATCACAAGAGCTCGTGCAACCAAGCTACGAACAGCCTTGAATGCATTTGCTCAAGAACAAATCACACTGGAGCTTCAAGATCATAATTATGCAAGATGTGAGATTGAACTTGAAGAAGCACCAAAGCTTGTTATGATGCTTGAGGCGTGCAATGAGGCTGCCATTTGATGCATTTTACATGATTCTATACTTAGGCAAATTTAGGAGGTTGTTATCTTATTATGAGCTTAAGTATGGGTTGTGTAGGGCCTTCGGCCCATTTGCCCTATTTTGTTTAAATTCTTTTAGTGGACTTAATTAATTAAGTGTAAGGTTGGTTGGGCTTATTTTCTAGAGTAGGGCCAGCCTAAGTTAGTTAATGTTTAAGTCAGGATTGTTTTAAGTAGTTAGCTTGGACTTGTATTTAATTAAGCCCATTTGGGCCACATTAGGGTTAGCTTAGGTTACTTATATTGTTGTAAGAGTTGCACAACAGCCACCATTGAATTGAAATCAAAAAAAAACAAAACGTTTTCTTCTTGTTCTTTCAAGAATAGATTGTGTTCTTCATAGAACCAAAATATCCTTAGTAGTTAAGCTTGTGAGTTCTACAAGATTAATTGCACCAAGAATTTCAGAATTGTTTTCAAGAGTACTTGAAGGTAAGTTTCTGATTCTTGTTCTAAATTCCTTGCTTTCTCTCTTCAAGAGTACTTGGGGGTTAAAGGGATTGTCGGGTACTTCCGAGATTGCATGCTTTCCGCTAGATGTTCCTTGTTGATTTGCAAGAGTACTTGTTAATTGGCTAGGGTCGTATTAGTGGTGGTGGTAAAGTGGTTGAGATGGTGGTTGTGGTGGTGATTGTAGAGTGTTGAGGCAGTGGCGAAGCAATGGTGGTGATGGTGGTGGGATTGTGTGAGACCTCGACCCGAGCGCTAAATCCAATCCACTGGAAAATGAATCATAGCGCTCGTTTGGGTAAGGTTCACAAATGGATTTTATAGAGTCACCAATTAAATTTACTATTTGTAAAGTATATATAGATCCCTAAATTATATTCCATTTAACACTTTTGCCTCTCTATTTTCAAAAAATAACTATGATGTCTTTAACTTTTACTTATGTCTCACTGTCAAGTCCTTTCATTCAAAAAGGAGTTATTTATTGTTAATTGAAATGAAAAGACTAAAATAACATTTTTTAAATGTAATCATTTAAAGTACAATAAAATACATCTTAGTCCTTAAATTATGTCATAATTAACACTTTATCCCTCTACTTTTGAGAAATAACAATGGCATCCCTAACTAAAATAATCCTTTTGGACAGAAGCAAAAGTTAGGGTCATAGTTATTTCTCAAAATTAGAGAGACAAAAGTATTAATTAAAATATAATTTAGAGCAACATATGTATTTTCCACTTACTGTAGGTAAAACATAGATATAAGCAGTTTCAAAATACTTTGTACCTTATTTCGTATTCGAATTAATTTGTATTTGAATTGTAAAGAGTCAATTAGCTTGTGGATAGGTTATACTTGGACTATAAATAGGGTGTAGACTAATTTGTAAAGATTACGCTTAATCGACTGCAAAAATCCATTTATCGTTTTCATTGTTCATTTTTCCTTTAGCCTCTTTTATTTCCATACTCCTCCATCCTTTCTTCACTTTTATCTATAGTGTTTTCCTATGGATTAATGGCATGTTGCCTCTGTCAATATTGGATCAAATGATTTTGATTTATATCTCCACGATTTTTATACCATTTGAATTTCTATTTGGTTCCCTGTTTAGATCATAGACGGTAGAAAACTATTGTTTGTTAGGAAAATACCAAATCTGTTATCCCAATTCGTATAATCTAAGGTGAACATAGAAAAAAAGAAATCTCTCTTTCAGACGTTAACAGGAATGTTTTTATCAAAATAGAAGGAAATTGGAAAAGGGTGTCATTTTGGTTAATAAAACAGAAGGAAATTAGAAAAAGGTGTCATTTTGATTAACATAATTTTCATAATTCTAGAATATCTACAAATGCATTACAATAAAGAAAGAGTGAGAGAAATCGATGGAACAAGGGGAGAAGAGGATGAGAGTAATTGTCTCATCAAACGGTGTTTTGCTATAGCTTGCGCTTAAGTTAACTTTATGAATGGAGGCAACATTTTTTTTATTTTTTATGCAAAATCTTAACCCTAATTTTATTTGGTCTCAAAGTTATTGGTGTATAAATAGAAAGCTAAACCATTAATAAAGCTTAAACTTTGCATCTTTTAGCAACTACACTCTAAATCCAATTTAACTGCTCAGGCACTTCAATTGTAACTTTTTTGTTACAATTGAACCATAATTCAAAATTGATCAAAATTAGTGAATAAAATATATTAAATGTGGATCTCATAACTCATTCTTAAGTTAACTTAACCCAAGAAATAAGTTGGCTAAATTATAAATACCCTAAATTTAGGCATTTGTAACAATTGCACTCCAAAACGACCTTAATCCTTAGATACTCTGATTTTAATGTTTTATCACAACTGCACATCGAATTCAAATTATGGCTATTACATTGTCATAATTGTGCTTTGAATTCGAATTAGGGGTCACATTTAATTATAATTTCATCCTTAATTCAAATTTTATCTTGTTTTAATAGGGCAATCCTAGATTACTAGAGAAGAAATAATCAAGAGATAAGTTTAGAGTAAAGCAAAATACTCTACAATGGCTTCAAAATAAAACAAAATACTCATAGTTTCTATCTTTTATTCAATATATTTGTCATAATTTGTATTTGGATGTTTGGAGGTTTAAGATTGTTTTTGTCGTACGCCATGTTTTCTCGAGTAATCTAGAGTTTACATATCAAAATAAACATCCTTCTCAAAATTTTCATTTAAAGTAAAATTCTCTATATAAAATAAACACTCTAAATGGAAATTTTTTCTGAAGAGAACAAAGAGAGTATATTTTATACACTAATTTTTGATCAATTTCAAATTAGAGAGTATATTTTATACCTTAGAGAGTATATTTTATACACTAATTTTGATCAATTTCAAATTAGAGTATATTAATAACAAAAAGTTTCAATTGGAGTACCTAAGAGGTTAAGTTGAATTTAGAGTGAAATTGATACAAGATGCAAAGTTTGAGCCCATAAACAAAATATTTGCAAAATGTAGGAAAGAAAACTTGCAATCCAGACCTTCGCAAGTTTGATTTTAGACCAAAAGGGAAAGAGCGAATGAAGTTTTCCTACGCCCCTCGAAACCTTAAAGGCCTTCAATTTTTTTTATTTGTTCTCTTTCTGTATTTTCCATTGTTGCTGATAACAAGTTTGACAACCATTGATAGAACAAAACATCCAAGTTGGCCCCGCAAGTGTAGGAATAATATCAGAATATAAGCATTTAATTTGGAATAAAAAAAAATTCTGTACAAACACAGTAAAACCGAAACAGCAAAATGGCCCAAGTATTTGTTAAAAAAAGAAACAAACAAATTCAAAAACCCTTGGAAAGAAATTTTGCTGCCAAAAACCTGTCTTGATAAAACTGTATGTTAATGTCCGTGTTAATTTGTGTCATCCTATAAGCCACAAAAGGAGTAAACAGGTGGCTTCGTATAAAGACGGCTTCATGGCAATCCTGTAAAAAGCTCATGCCTTAAGCTGGTTGACCTGACAGAGACATCAAGTAAAGAACACATTTTTATATAAATTGGAACAAAACATGCAAGTACAAACAATTAACTTTATAACTAAATTCTTACTTGACGAATTTGTACGTCCAAAAAATCTTCTTGGAAAGAACTTGTGCAAGGGAGTATCTGGTACAGGTATTAGTTTTCCAACAGCAGCAAGAGGCCAACTACAGAGAGAGGCAAAAAGGATTCTCATTAGTAAATAAAAACAATAAATCAACAATACTAATAATGATATGATTCTCATTTTCATCATTAACTAGTAACAATAATGAGTAAATTAGTATTTAATCCTCTAGTTATACTAAAATGCAATAGTCAGGATCCATATTTTCATAGTTTTATAGTCTCGATTTTGTCTTTATTACACTACTTGATCCTTCTCTTAAATTCACAGTTTTTTAAAAGGATTAAGAAGTGTAACAAAGGTAAAACTGAGGGACTAATTAAATTTTGAAAATAAGGGTCGAGTATAAACGGACTAACTATTAATTTACTTTAATTATAACTGAGTTGCTGCTATGATTAGTTTTGCTTGCATGTGACATTAGCAACAAAATCCTCCCTATAAATTATGGTCATTCAACCATTAAAAACAAAACTTGGAAGAAATACATGCTAAATATCATAGAACTCTCACTGACCTGATAATAGCAATGGCAACAGAAACCAACCACTGTTTCCAATTAAGCTTGACGGTTGAAGTGAACTTGCCAATAAACTCAATGATAATGATCTAAAAACAAACAAAAAGGAAAGTAAAACAACTAAAGTATATAAACAAGCAAAAGCTATCCGCATGTGTGTGTGTGATGACATGTAAATTTAGATAACAAAGTCAAATTTAGTCTCACACTATTATATGTAACATAGAAAGGCTAATATTTTCTAATATTACCTCACAAAAAAATGATACAATTAAATATCTTCAAGAATTTATATTTATATTAATATTAACTGTAACCAATAATAAAGTTTTGGCATAGTAGTAAATCCAATAATTTTTTAGGTATGCAAAACTAAAATGTCTTAGGTCTTAGTTTCATTTTTATGGTTGTCGCTCTGTTTTGTCTGGTCACATTTCAATTTGCAAATATATATTTTTCATAGTCCAATTGTAAAGTTTAAGTAATCATATGATACAAAGAATTAAGTACCCTTTATTATATGTTTGAAATTTTGTAACTGCTATAGAAGATACAAAAACAAAAATGAAGAATTTAGTAGTCCCACCTGGAGCACGAGTGTTACAGCGACTATGCCCATGAAAAGACGGTTTTTTGTGATTCCTTGGAAAACATTTAGTTCATCTGGTTTACGGGCATTAAATTCATTGAAGATCTGCATTCCAAAGTAAACAATTAGCTCTCCTTCATACTTTACCAAGCTCATATAGGGAAAGAGACCAAAAAGCTCCAAAATAATCCACATTTGAAAGACTGCTGAAAGAGGAAAAGAAAAACACTAAAAAATTGCAACTTTATGTATGCTAATGAGAAAGAGACTCACTTGACAGAGCACAAAGGCATTGAATATTAAGGTATTCTTCACTTTGTTTGCATGCTCAAGGTTGTCATCCTTCAAACCTAATAAAGTCCTCCCTCGGAAATTAAGGACAAGTAACACACTCACCTGATATGCTGCCTGATTTTGAATGAAACTATTAGCAGTGAACATATATGTAAAACGACAGAAAAAAACAGAACATGAAACAATATATACCTGTATCAGCAGGTTCCTCCACATGATATTTGTTATCAGGGGTTCCCTGAATAAAGATATAATATAAGCACCTTTTACATAAACATCTAAATTACAAAATACAATTTCCTAATTTTGTTGGTTTGATAATAGAAACAGTATCTGAACCATATGTATAAATCAATAAACAATATACAGAGAAAGCAATTGTTCATTTCGAACATTAAATCAAACATCAGCAAGGATGAAGCAATCTTTTGAATATTCCTTAAACCAAAATTATCACCCTAGGCAGATGTAGGCAACATTGATTATCCCTTGTATGTTTTTTGCATGACAAGGACAGAAAGAACACCACCTTAGGCATAAGCAGATACTAGTCCAACAGGATGCTTAAAAAAATGGCCTAAAAAATTCAAGTACACAAGCACATCATCTTAACTCATTCTATAGGTAACACCCCGACCTCAGGGATAAAGTAGACCAACTAAAAAATTTGTAAGAGAAATTAAATTAAAAAAAAAAAAAGGACTGATATCAAGCAATGGACGTTTTAAAAAAAAAGATCCTAATTCTCCAATATTATGTATTTCCAACCATCAGAGAGGATCCCCTGTGGGTTGATGAGGGTGTGCACAATAGTCAAACCAACCATCAACCAACCATTTTACTAGGATTACACAAAGGAGCTCAGTTTTAACATGGATCAGCTAAATTTTTGTCAATTCTAGTTACAGGTCAATTTCAGTTCCTTGACAAGGAGCAGCCACCAAAACATATCTTACCTGCGACCAACTGGTGGTCTATGCATTAGATGGTCTGTAGGTGGCTCAGTAGCCAATGCCAATGCTCCAAGAGTATCCATGATAAGGTTAACCCAGAGAAGCTGTACAGCAAGAAAAGAGAAATATTAACTCAAGCATGCATAATATAGGGCAACCATCGTTCCCTCCTTCAGTTGTGCCTTTGACCATCTACCTTTTTTTTTTTTTTTTTTTTTTGAAGCATGAGAGCATACAAACCTGCACAGCGTTCAATGGGACATCACCAGAGGAAACTGCAGCTACAACATTTATGATGAGAGCTGCAACATTAACCGTAAGCTGAAACTGGATGAATTTCTGAATATTCGCATATACAGATCTACCCCATCGCACAACCTACATAAATATTATATTTTATTGAAAGTTCCATTGATTCAAAAAAAAAAAAAAAATTAAAGACATTCATTCAAGAGCAATTTTGGCCTCAAATATAAAGCAGGAGATTTCAATTATACTACTAGGCCGTTTTGCATAATGATGATAGAATACAGAATACCAAGGCTGGGACCTCCATCAATACAACATTTGAAAAAGGTAATTACAGGACAGGATACAAATCCTGCCCCATATTTGCATCTTTCAGAAAAATACTACAGACAATCAAATTAAAGTAACTAACCTTCACAACCGAAGCAAAATTATCATCCAGGATAATTATATCTGAGCTCTCCTTAGCAACTTCAGTTCCTTGAATACCCATTGAAAGGCCAATATCCGCCTGAACGTTAAATGATGACAAAGGCAAAAGTGAAAACAAATAAAATAAAATAAAAGTAACACTTTCACGTGCATGAACATATGCATGCAAATGATTGAAGAAAAAGCAAGAACATAAGAAGATCAGTATCCTACACTAGTAAGCATAGTTGAAACTCATTAGGAAACAAAACCAAACTATATTCATAACATCAGGTGATCATAAACCAAACAATTGTTGCATGACTGCCAAGATCGCTTTAAATTCATACTGGTTCCCTGACCAATCATCCACAGAAATAATTCAAGGATTTCAAGATCAGGGCAAAACATACCTCATGCAATGCAGGAGCATCATTTGTACCATCTCCAGTTACAGCAACAACATGTCTCCTCTTTTTCAATGCTTGCACGAACAGAAGCTTGTCATTTGGAGAAGATCGTCCCATCACCTACCCAATATATTGTGGAAGTGAAAAATTAACAAATTTACCACCATGGATAACAACAAATATTAGGACATTGTGACATGCAAAGATTAGGAAATTTGAAAAAGAATTTCAAACGTAGACTCTCCACACCAATATCTGCTCAGCTCTTTCCTCCCTTTCTGTGTCTGATAAGCCTCGAAAAACTTTTCCTTCGATAACAATAGGCTCCATTGCCTCATTTGAACGTAATATCCCACATTCTAAAGCAATTGCTCTTGCAGTTTGAAGATTATCGCCAGTGACCATACGCACCTATAAAAACAAAATGAAAAAGAAGATTACTTTAAATTAATTATATTCAGTATCAATAAAGTTCGGGATATTGAGATAACCATTTGAGACAGGAACAAGCATCATAAAAACACAGCATCAATACAGGAGATGCAAGTTCAAATGAAATCAAACAAAATTTTTTTCTTTATCATTCAAATTTTTTCAGATATAGCTATGTTGTCGGAGTCTGAAACAATAGATAAATAAATAAAAAGAAAGAAATTTACAAAAACAATGGTGCAAAAACAATTTGTAAAAGACAAATTATGAAGAGGTCTGATTTTTCGCTTCAAGATATAATAGTTGCACTGCCAAATCATACCATATTATATCAGAATGATCAACAAAAGTTGTATTATTGTACAATCCTTCTCTTCTGATCATTGCACAACCCTGATGATCATCAAGATATAATATGATAGAAAGGTTCCAAATTGTCGATAGCTTCTTGATTGCAGCAATATACAAAAAATGGAAGAGAGAGCACAAACTTATTCTTGGAAATCAAATCTACTTACAGTGCAAGTTCCCGTAAATAAAAACAAAAATTTACTACATTCCAGAATACGACAGAACATATGTAGCAGCGGTTACATCCATACTAATAATTTGTTTTCAATTTTTTTAAGTTTGAGGGCTAGATGTTTGAGCCCCCTAAGCCTGCACAAACAACGGAGGTATCTGACCATCAAGCTATTTGGCCTATTGGCCCCTATAAGATTTTACACTATTATGCATTGCATTTCCAGAAAACCCAATAAATTACATTACACAGCACAAATACTTTTAATATGGGATTATATGGTGATACCAAAGTAAATTGTGATAGGTCACCATAATCAACAAAGGAAGCAGGTATCCAAGGCAACATGCTAAATAACATGCCAAACAAAACAACACGGCAAAGATTATTTGTATCAACACAGCAAAAATTCAAATGGGTAAAGAGATAGCACTAAACACATAACTACACCAGCATGCACGAGTTGGTGTATTTTCACAACAGTTAGTTAGCTTGCCAAAACATATGCAGCTCAAAAACCATAAAAAAAAAAAAAAAAAAAAAAAAAAAAAAAAAAACACAGAGAGGGACTAGACAATGAGCAATAATTGGACAGCAAAGAATAAACTGAGAAAATATTATCTCAGAGTACATGCTTTGAACATATCACTTTGGCATCACAGACTTTACCGTCACACCAGCATTTTGGCATAGTTCCACAGCTTCTTTTACACCTGGTCGACATGGGTCCTGCATGTATTATAGCCACAAGTTCAGATACCAAAAAGGCAAAAGAGGAGGATAACATGACCAAGCAACACCATTTCAGCATCTCATAGAGCAGCTGGTTCTATGATAATGCAATGGTGAATTTAAAATTTAAAGAAATCCATTTTCTACAAATTAACATTAATTATAATTATATAATTTGTGTGTTAGTTATCATTAATATCTAGTACAAAGCAAATGACAATCTAGTTATTGTAAGAATACACAAAAAAAAAAAAAAAAAAAAAAAAAAAAAAAAAAGGAAGATAACATGTCCGCATGACCATATGGCAGCCACTTAAGCATCTCACAAGGCATTTTATTCTATGTTTATCCAATAGTAATGTCAAAATAAAAAGAAATCCAGTAGTGGCCAAATTTCAAACAAAAATAAAATAGAAAAAGCAAGGCAAACTTCAAAATATAAAATATTGTATTCGAGAGCTGCCCTGTTGTTCCAGCAAGAATAAATACCTTTAAGCCAATAATAGCTAGCAAAATAAGGTCATCCTCAGGTAATTCCCATTGAGACAGAGCTTCTTCATTGGTAGGAACTTTATCCATCTCATAAGATCGATATGCAATTGCAATACAGCGCAAACTGCCAGCTGCCATGTCTTCAATAGCTTTCTTGAAAAATAAAGACTGCAAATAATAGCTCTTTTCACTACCAGGAATCCTCTAACAATATCAAGCAAGACACAAACAACAATAGACACCCATCTTTGCAGGATATATAAAAAAAAAAAAAAAAAAGAAAAAACATGATCAGAAATTTGCCTAAAATTCTAAGCAGAGGAGAAAATAACATTTAGGCCAACCTTTTCATCAGTTAGTGGTACGATCTGATCATTTCCATCAATGTAAGCTGTACATGAAGCTAAGACTATTTCAGCAGCACCCTTCCAGTGAATATGCACTTCAGAATCAGGCTGTGAAGTACAACACGATTTTAGAATCAAGAAGTCACCACAAAAGCAACTGTAGAAATATTTTGTACAACTACTTTTATATTCCAATATTTCTAGTGTGATAGATAAACTGTGTACTAGTAGTCGACCAATTTTCGCTTGACAATGCCTTATATCTATATCTCAATGCAAACTGAATATTTCATATGCAGTAACTTCATTTAAAAACGGAGAAAGAGAGCATGATACAGTCTTGTAAAATTATTTCTTTCTAAATCAATATTGTATTTCCCAGGGGGAAAAATTAAGAAAACTAGCTTCATTTTTTACTTTTCAAACGCTTCCTAACCAGCACAACAAAGATAACATAGAAGAAAACAACCCAGTCAATGGAGAAGTTAATGACAGACCCATTTGACCCTGAACCCAACACCTTCTCCCAGCCACTGAAGGAATCGATCAAAGAAGAAATAACCCTTGGGGAATAGCACTCTTTTATGAGAGATATGAACAAAAGGCTTCGAGAAAACTAGTGTTTTCGGAATTATATGAAGCCAGTAAGCAAAAAGCAGATCCATGAGTATTTGAACCCGAGTATCGGGAAAAAGTAGAATATTTGATGCCCATCGGACCCTGACCCAACACCTTATCCCAGCCTTTGGCAACTATTACTTTTCTCAATCTCTATGACCAGAAAATTTCATTTTTCAAAACGCAGTCTGAATATTACAAAAAATATTATACATTAATTCAGGAACAGACAAAGTTAAAAAGATTGCCTAAACAGTAAACATGGTTTTGGAACCAATTATCTCAATTGTGTTGGAGACTATGTGCATCAGACAATGCAAAATGAGCCAAATATGAAATTAGCTAATAAAAAAATACACTATGACCCAGAGTCAGCATTATTGGGTTAAATTTAACAGATATTATACGGTCTTATCCAATTCAGTTATTTTAATTTTCAGTTGGGATCAATTTTAGATTTTAAGCAATTTTTACGTTTGGTTTGCTCTCTGAATTCTAAACTTCAAAAAAAAAAAAAAAAAAAAAAAAAAATCTTATCTGATTAACCAACAGGCGGTCCTATCAGCGGAAGCAAACTTTAGCCACAAGGATATAGGTTGAAAACCTAGAGTTGCTACTCTTAGGAGCTTTTCTTGAACACCACACACAGCCCGAGCATAGAAACACTAAAAAACAAACTGCTTAAGTTGAAGGTCTTATATCAACAAACTGCTTAAGTTAAAGGGCTTTCCAATATAAAATATGCTTTTGAAAGAATTTAAATTCTCATCTCAACTACCCACCTTTCAGGATATCCTTACCATTTTCCAAGAAGCCATTAACCTTCCAAATTTTTTAAGAAGCCATTTCCTTCTCCATATAACCGTGTATTTCTCTTTTTATCTTTCTGCTCTCGACGTTTTACACTCATATTCACATCTTACTCAACTCATATCCTTTTATATCAATTGGAGACGTTTTGGCTGCTCTCATCAAACTATGATCAAGAGAAGTATTTTTCAAAGTAATGAAGAATTCAATTTCGGATTGGTGGTTTCATGGGTCATCAAGGTTTTTCAACTAGATGATTTGATGTTCTTTTAGACTCAGTTTCTTCTCTCTTCTTTTTTTTTTTTTTCCCCCTTTTTGTCTAATGTACTACAAAGAATTTGTTCGCATCTACAAAAGATTTTAGGTAAGCAATGAAGGACATGGCTGGATAACTGAGTAACCAACCTAACTGAAATTCATAAAATGGTTTGGTTGAATTTTTTTTTTTTTTTTTTTTTGTGTCATTTATAGAATTTTGGTTCAATTGTTCAAAGATAAAATAAATTCAGGTTATTTTGGTTTGTAGAATTGTGAACCAGAGACTGAACCAGCTGAATACACACCCCTAACTATAAATATTCTAGTTATTTTGATATGGTGCATACTCTTCTTATTATCAGATGTGACGACTGGATTTTAAAATTCTTAGGATGTTTGTAAGTACCAAAAAGGAGTCGCAGGAATTGCAAACAAAAACAACTTCCTAAGAATGTTACCCCAGTTAACATATATTATTCTCTCTTACAAAAATTACTTCGTAAAAATCAAGTAACCTTACCCGTTGTACTGCCACACCACCTCTTTTTTTCTGCGAGTTGAAAGGGAAAACATGAATGATAGCCGATTCTGATCGGACAGCATCAAAATTCATCCCCAGCTATTGAACAAGGGACCAACAAGCATAATCAGTTTAAGAAATCAAATTCACCTAAGTGACAAACAAGGTGAAGTTATAAAAAGAAACCTTCACTCCCCAAACAAGAATAGCTTTTTCTGTGGGTGATCCAGAAACTTCTAGGTCTCCTCCATTCTGCGAGAGAGCAATGCAACAAATCATGATGTCAACAATGTTATATTAGCAGCAGCACTCTACTTGTTTACTTTGCTCATACAACTAGACATTCCTACCTCAGGAATAAAAACACTGCCGTTTGTGTTCTGCGCAATGCCTTCAATAAGTAAAGAGGAGAGTTTAGGAGACAACTCTGACTTGCTTTCCGGAGAATCAATTTTTTTACCACCAACATAAGCTTCAACAACAGTCATCTGTAAATAAAAAAACCTGCTGCTTGTTCAAACAGATGGGAAAAAATAGAATGACTTTTCGTCACAATAAATCAAACATGCATCTGGAGCATTTTCTTCCAAGACATAACCACCCAACATTAAAAGGCACAAAAAGTTAAACTGAAATTTTATCGTTGGATCCCCGTCACTTGTCCAGTGATATGGCTCTATGGAAATCCAAGAAGAAAAGGGGAAGGAACTCAAGTATAAAAAAGTACATGTATACATAGAGCAGATCACCCAGCCATATCCCCCATATTTGCATCTACTTTTATAATATAGAATTTTGAACTTCAGATGAATACCAAAAACTGCATTATAATTCACCTGATTCAGTGTTAAAGTTCCAGTCTTGTCACTGCAAATAGTTGTAGCAGAACCCATGGTTTCACAGGCAGAAAGCCTACGCACCTGCAATTCAACCTCTATTAAAGCACAGATCCTAAATGTTAGCAAAAGCACTAACAACTAAATAAAATAAAACGTACCAAGGCCTTGTCTGCCATCATTTTTCTCATAGAGTAGGCAAGACTGTCATAAAGAAAATTTAAAAAAAAAAAAAAAAAAAAAAAAAAAAAAAAAAAGCATAAGAGCAAA
Source organism: Jatropha curcas (assembly GCF_041381405.1). NCBI lineage: Eukaryota > Viridiplantae > Streptophyta > Magnoliopsida > Malpighiales > Euphorbiaceae > Jatropha > Jatropha curcas. The sequence continues at coordinate 19,137,287 of NC_143158.1, read as the reverse complement.
GAAACTAGTGAAAATATCATAATGAAAACTGCAAATCCAGAAGTCAGATAGCATGATCTGCCACAAAGAGAAAGTTGGACATTTATCTGCTAACTGCTAACAAAACCACTAACCCACACCATTACAAGCAATAATAGAAGAGAAGCATGGATTGCAACTGATTGTTATGAACATAAGATATAGAGATAATTTCCATGTACAGAAACTTACGTTAAGGTAACAGCTAATGGGAGCCCTTCAGGCACAGCAACAACTACAATGGTGACCTATATAATTCCAAATTAGTTGATCAAAAATTGCTCATAGATAACAGCTAAGGGAGAGCATTTTATTAGAAGTGCACATACCGCAACAGTAAGAATTTTAATGACTCCATCTACTGCATCACCAATACTAGTTTTACCCGCTGTAAACTGACGACTTCCATTTGGATTCTTGGAGTGGCCAGTAAAGAATCTGTAGGAAAACAATATTAGAAAGACAAAAGACTTACATAGACACTGAAACGCATACAAATCAGAAAAGGGGGGTGGGGAGAGCGAGAGAGAGAGAGAGAGAGAATTTGGTTACCTAACTAGAAGAACAATAAAGACAATAAGAGCTACCGCCAGCCCAACAACACCAATAAAAGTGGCAACTCCATTTAAGCGCACCTACCAGCAATCATTCAAAAATAAGCACAACCTGTGAACACTAATTATAACTAAAACCAATAATCAAAAAACAAACCTGCAACGGTGTTTCTTCACCAGTGTCTTCAGAAATACTAGCCATAAGCAACCCCCATTCAGTGTTAAGCCCAACACTTGTCACCTAAACAAGGAAAATTATATAAGCATAAAGACAAGTTGAGACCTACACCTTTTGGTTTATATTTGATTGGGAAAGAAGAAAATTTACTTTAATGTGTTTTGACTGAAAAATGGATTTCCTCTAATCAAAAAAGAAAAAAAAAAAAAGAAAAAGAAAAAGAAAAAGTTGCGACGCAGCCCAAAAGGGTAAAAGCACCACTTCTATGTTTTTAGGAAAATCACAAAATAAGATGATGCCAGGAAAGGCAGAGGTGAGCGCTGCAACTATAAGATCAAATAATCATTGGAAATGAAGACAAAAATACATTATAACATTATCATGATAAATATCTGCACCATCTTATTCCCAGTTTTATATATCAGTAAAGGTTCCTATCACAACACTAGAACGACAGTGAAATTCTTGTGAAGCAAATAGTAAATTTAACCCAAGAAGAACTCTTTTAAGGGGGTTAAGTAAGGGGGACAGAAGAATAAGACATAAGCTGATAATATGAAAAACGAGACAAATATACACATTCAAGAATAAAATATCATGAAAGAATATTAAATTTTGTGAAAATGCATCCAAATCAGATGCTTTCCTCCATGTAAACCAAATACAGTATCTCTTTATTGAAACTCAAAAATTTTCCAACTTCAGATGTTGCAGTCTCTTTTTTATACTTCTCCCTTAGGCCAGTAAATGTTTTCAGAAAACACATAACTGCATGCTCAATTATCCCAGAAAACAAATAAGAGAATCTACTAAACATGAATAACTCGGAACTAGCAGATTGAACCCTTGGAAAGAAAATAACTGAGGTACAAGATGGCATGATAGTTTAATTTTGTCAGTTTATGGAAACTATTCGAGTTAGCCTCTTAAAATCATCTGAATAACTCAGCAAAAAGCCAAGGGCATAATTTACAAGAGAGGAGTTCCTATTTTACATATCTAGAAGCAAACCTTTTGATCCTATCTTTGTACACATTCTATTGATATCAAAGGGCATTGCTTAAAAATAAAGCTCTCCAGTCAATATTGTCCCTTTTATTCAAAAATAAGAGGATATTCCATATCATGAGAAAAGCGAAATCATAACTATTAGAAAGAAACTCCTTCAGCAACCTCTAAGTCAAAAAAAGTATCAGGATGAACAAAAGACATATGAAAGATGTGTAAGGATTGAAGTGAGAAAAATCTATTAATTCTTTTAACGTTCTCTGACTATGTCTAGCCCAAAATCGATAACAAAAAGGACATGCAAAAAGACTCCTGAAAATGAGCATAAAATATTATGTCTGGCAGAGATAGAAACAAAATGAACTTACCAGCATAGTGCCACTACCATCCGCCACTTTGCAGCCAGACATTAGAAATGGTGCCTTGGAATTCTTGTGAACCTGTGGAATAATAAGTAGTCAGACTTGGTGAGAGAGGTCCTTTGAGCAATGTCTTAACACTAAAGGGTCGATTGAAAGGCTTACAATCTTGCTTTCTCCGGTCATGCTAGATTCATCAATGGCAAGAGAGTGACCAGTAATTAAAATTCCATCAGCAGGTACCTAAAGATGTATTTATAATGTCAATTAATTATGCATAAAAACTGAATGAAATATACTGCAACAAAAGGATAGCTTATGTGATTACCTGGTCACCAATGTTGAGAGGAACAACATCTCCAACAACAATGTCATATATTGAAACATCAACTCTTTTACCACCTCTAATAACCTAAAACAAATATTTTTTTCATATATAATATTCAAAAAAGACAAAATCCAAGTCGAAAACCACTATTTGCCGTGTTAGAAATATACCTCCATGTGTATGTTTCTCTTCTCCTCATTCAAATTTTGGAACTGAAGGGATTGTCTGTAATCACTTACAGCTGAAGACAGAAAAACAAAGAAAACAAAGGATGTTATCTTCTACACAAGAATGACATCAAGTAAGTTATTATTGGTTCTTTTTGCTGCTTAAAGCTGGATGTTATCTTCTACACAAGAACTATATTATTGTTATTATTGCCCTTTCCTCTCCTCCTAATTTTTCCCTTCCAAACAAATGCAATACAAGATGCAATACAATTGCAATATGATAAGATTTGAAGAGAGCTATTTTAGATATCTAAACAATTAAAAGGAGCAAAAAAAGGTACAAGATTCCATATCTTTGGAGTTCCTAACAGATGTCTTCATTTATACAGACTTATGTAGGACCATACACAGCCTAAAACTGAAATTTCAAACAGACATGGAGAACCATGGGTGGTAAAATAGGAGCTCACATCTAGAGACATCAATAACATTTGTTCACGCTTAAGTAGGAAAACAAAATAAGAGAACCCACTAAGGTGGTTCAGCAGAGATCCTCTACCCAACAAAATCCACTATCAAAGAAAATTACTCTCTCAAATGATTCTAACTAACAAATCATAGTATTTGTTTTATCATTATTATTATTATCCCAGATATTAATTGTAGGAAGAAAGAAAACCTACACTCAAATATATTAATATGAGAACCACCAAAATAGATAAAGATATACATCTAACTCCTAAATTTTCATTTGGCTCATACATAAAAGACCAATAACATCTTCTACTTGCAAAAAGATAAAGAAAAACTGCAATGTGTGACATTATAATTCCTCTCTAATCCATTTGCCAGTTTGTAACAACTTATGAAGAAATCTAATATATAATTGTCAAAAAGATTTGCCAATGCAATAAAACATTGCACTTGGATTCCCATACCAGTCACAACGATGACAAGAATAACAGCAAAAGCAATGCTTGCGCCATCATACCATCCCTCCTTGATACCCTACAAGAGAAAAAATGTTGTAAAGGACATAACCAAAAACATAAGCAAATGTGAATTTATTAGATCATGTAAATCGTGAGAGAATGGGACAATCCCTCTTAACATCATACAAGAGAAAATGTAGTAGAAGGCATTTAAACAAGAAAAGTAATATATATAAATTAATAATATTGCATAAAGGCCATGAAAAGGGGAACAACAATGAAGACCAACTATTATTTAACAGAAAGACAAAAGAAAAAGAGGAAGTGCAGATGTTCTTGCAAATACTTGCAATTGATGGCAAAATTATAAAGTTTGAAAACTATGGTACTAAAACACTAGGGCATTATAAACACTAGTAGAAAGTGGGATCAGGAAGTTCAACTTCCTCAAAAATACACTAAACTATCATATTTGGTTGCAAGAACGAAGTCTTCCCTTTTAAACAATCAACTTCAATGATTTTAAGAAAGTAACTTACTGAGCAGTGTCAATAGGATAAACTTACTTACTGGAAATAAAAGAATATTACCAAATTGGTTTGGATTTATTACCTTACATTTATGTTAACATAGTTGGGAACGCCATCTTAAAAAAATCCAAAAAGTAAAATGTATGTGAACCAAACAATAAAAAATTACAACTCTTTGGGAAATAACTTCCCAACAAGTAATAATTCACATGTTTAAATCAAACGGTGCACTAGTTAAATTATCAGTTCACAACTCTTCACGTTAAATACAGCTAGGAGATGTGCACGCACAGAGAGCAATTTATACTAACCATTCAACAAGACAAAATCCTGCTCTTTATGATGATATAATATTATAAATCACATACTCTACCAACTCACTTCAAACACCTAGCAATGTAAGTTTATGCACTTTCTCATTAAGTTAGGAACCTTAACGATCTTCAATAACCCTGTTCAAAACATGTATGTTACTAGAAAGAATTAAAAGCCAATATTTCAGACAGAAATCTTTAAAGTCACCTTCTTTTACAAGATCCCTCCACCCTCTGACTACATTAAATGCTCATAACTAAACTGCCCAACCAAGCCACCAAAGCAACTAATTTCAGAAAGTCTAATTCCATTACTAACTGAAAGATGGAAAATTAGCAGAGGATATCCCCATTAATCATGGGAGCCTAGAAGCATTTTCTAGATTTAAATTCCCTTTGAAGTGCATTTGGTTGCCAGAATCACCTAAGGAAAATGAACTGGAAACTATGTTATGTTCGGCTTGCACAAGAATGCGACATTCCTATGTATCCTACCATCACATTCCCACGTGAATGGGAAAGTTATTCCATCCTTAGGGATCGGAAAGATACATTCCCATGACTCTGAATGCTTTGCAAATACTACCCACTATTATCATTAAATTGGATTATGAAAACCCTAATAGACATTATAATTAACTAAAAAAAATATTACATCATTGTTAACAAAACATATGCTGGACTATTTTTTTATCATTAATAATAATAGCATTATTAAACTTTATTCTTAAATACATATAACAATCATTTCTTTGAAATTGAAACGATCGTAAAGTTTACTGGTTATTTTTTTCTTATAGTTCAATAACAGGGGACATTTGTATAAAACAAACAAAGAAATGCTTTGTGAATAACACGGTAGATTATTCACTCCCTCTTCTCATTTCTAAGAACTAGCCAACAAGGGAATGTTGCTCTACAAGCTCCACATTCTCAAAATCAAACCAAATTTTTGACCCTTCAATCAAACATAATTTTGCAATGGACACTCATAAAATGGTGACACAATTAGCAAAATTGTGAGAAAACTAACCTCTGTCTTTATACCCAGTGCCAAAGAAGCCACAGCAGCCACCATCAGTATGATCAATGTAAGATCTTGCCATGCTTCCCAAAGGAACATCTATAAAAATAAAGCAAAAAAAAACTGAACTTAGTGAATATTAAAAAAAAAAAAAAAAATGCAGACAAGTTATAAAATATTAACAGCAATTACCCAGAAACTCCTTCCTTTTTTCTGAGGATATGTGTTCGATCCAAAAGCATTCTTGCGCTTCAGTAAATCAGCATCATCTCCATGGATTCCCTTCTCTGTATTTGTTTTTAAGAGATCAGAAAGCCCTTTTACCTGATGCAAAATATGCAACAAGGAAAACAAATGTAAATAAACCTACCTAAAACAGTGCACGCATCAATCAAGAGAAATATAAGGTGCACTTTACCCCCCCAATTCGCTCTAGTTCATCAAGCTTATGATCCCTTGTGAGTGTCGAAAGTCGGTCTTGTTCAATTCCAAAATCACCTTTAGGGGTTGGAAGCGATTCTGTGGTTCCACTTCCTGCCAGACAAAATACAAATTAGTTGAAATTCATAGACCCAGCATGAATTATTAAGTCCAGCAGCAGAATGATAGGGGAAAAAAGCAGGTGGGAAAATTGAACTAAAACAAAATGTTTATAATCAGAATCATCGAAGTAAGGTTTTTCTTTGTTTTTTTTTTTTTTTTTCCTTCTCCAGAAAACAGCAAATGATAAATGGTCAAACCAGAATAAAAAGCTGAATTTTATACAGCCAATATTGATATAGGGAATGATAATTTTAAATTTTGAAAAGAAAAAAAAAAAAGTAAAGAATAGACCAGCTATAAATGGAAAAGCTAAATCCTAACATATTTCAAAATGCATAACCCTACATTACAGAAATCATAAAGAAATGATACTCTGGAAACAGAGGGAAAAACAATTTAAACATAAGGTGACTACATAATACATGTTCTAATAAATTGATGACATTTGCCAAACCTCATCACAAAGTGACAAATGACACATAGAAAAAATGAAATAGGCGAAATAAAGATCGAATCACACTTTTTCAACAATCTATTCTATAATGATAACACAATGAAACAAGCACAGGAGAAAGAAAGATACCATTTACTAGTAGGTCCCCAGCTGCTCTAAAACGATATGCAGCCTGATGCAGCAGAAACCATAAATTAAAACATAAGCCTATGTAAAACATTGACATTCAAGTTTGAGAGCTACGTACTCGTATGACTTGTGCATGTGCTCTTATCTTTCTCAATATTTGCTGCTTCTCTTCTTCTTTTTTCAAATCCAAGGTATATCGAAATCGACGAGAAGCATTAAGTACAAGTGCAGCTTGCTAGAAAGAAACATATTCCAATTAGCACAAAAAAGTATAGCAGCAACATTCAAAGAACACCAAAGTTAACAATAACATATAGTATCAAACTTGTGACGTGATGTTCCTCAGATTCATAGAACCGTGTTGACATAGTTCATTAATAAAAAACTAAAACACATCAATTTGAAAAGACAAAAAAAAGGAAGAAAGAAATGTCTTCTGGTAGTATAAGCTCTATTGATTTGTCCAGCATGTATGGTAATTAACTCCAAAAAACACCAAATTAAGCAAAACACCTTCTCTAATTAGACCTATTAGCTCCATCCATAACCAATCCATTCACCAAAAACACAATAATAGTCAAAAATAGAAAATATTATCTAATCTATATAGAGAGAGAGAGAGAGAGAGGGGAAAGATTACATACCCTCCAGCGGCGAAGACGTTCAATAGAGGCGTTTTTAGTGCTAAAGATATCAAACGGACCAGAGGAGTCGTCTTCAGTGGACCGGCTTCCTCCAGCCTCTAGATCATATCGCCGTTCGTACGGCGATCCTTTGAATGGACTAGTCATTGTATTACTGTCGCAGGAGAGATGGCACCGTTAGACTTCAGATTTCACTATCTTCAACTCCAATTTTTTTCCACCATTAAAATTTTCCAACTCAGATAGATTTCAACTCTTTTTTCAAATGGAAAAGAGACTTTTGGTTATCTAAATCAGAAAAACACTCCATCTGTCCAATCAAATTCTTAGACCATAAAGCCGAAAAAGAAAAACGCGTTTCTTGCAAAATCTTGAAGAAGCGTCCATAGCTGTGTTTCTTTTTTTTACTGGCTAACAGTAAGGCAAGTGTAAAACAAACTAGGTTTAATCTTAGAAAACGACAAACAGCCCACAGTAACACCATTTTAGCTTCTCTTGTTTTCTCATACAATGATAATTTAAATATTTATATAATAATAATATAATAATACCTGCAACGGGGCTGAGACAAAACAGAAGAAAGAAAATCTCAAACACTGTTTCTTCTTCTTGTTCTTACAAGCAAAGTCGCAAACAAAACAGCAATGAAACAGTAACCATCTATTTATTCTTTCCTTTGAATACATGCAATTAATTAACCAAAAATGTTTTAAAAAAAAATAAAAGCGCGTTTTTGCTGCTTTTATTTTTTTTTTTTTTTTTTGGTTACAGTAAAGGCAGCGAGATTCATGCTTGTGTGCCGTAAATGTTTATTTGAGGACGTGCTTTTCGATCTTCCTTTATTAATGGAACATTGCTCCTTGGCACGCGATGTTGTGCTGTTATTTGTTACATTTTCTTTTTTATTTTTTCTTTTTTTCACTTTTTAGCATTTAATAATTTCGTAATCAAAATTAATTAAAAGAAAAATTAATACCGGAGGTTACAAAACTCTTATAACTTAGAAGACTCCTACTCGAAATCTATCAGAAAACCAACTTGATCAAACTTATTTGACAATTGAGTATTTTAATTTGACAATGAGATAGTAAAAATAAAAATACTCTAAAATCTACCATTGATTGCCGACCATCCACCATAATCATATCGAATTATGGAATTATGCATAATTTTTCTATTGCTATGATCCATCTTTAATTGCTACGTTAAATTTTTTTTCATTTATATAAATATCAAGATTAAAGGTTTAATTAGAAATATTTTATATTTTGTATGCCAATTTTATAAAATATCAAAAATACTTTATACTAAAAAAAAATTAATATGAAGAGAGAAAAGGAGTAAAAATGCATAAATTGAGGATGCAACTAAACTTTTTTCTTATACTGTCCGGTATCAATTTATTGTCTAATGGTTGGAAAAAAATAAAATAAAAATATTAATTTATGCAATTTTTTTCATTTCTAAATTATTTATTTTGATAACTTTCTCCCAATTTCCTCTTTTTTTCAAAATCTAAAATCTAAAAGCTCTCTTTTCAATTTCCAGGGCGGCGGTGAGCTCTCACCGATGGTTCCCTTTCCATTATCGCCCAAATATTTGATTTATTGTAACTCATATTTTGAGATTTTATTCTCCGATCTAGTTCTAAGTTATTGTTGTTATTGGAAAGAAACTTGAAGATCAAATTGGATTTGTAAAAAGACCATGGAGTTCAACGGTGGTCATGAATAGCCACACTATAATACAATTATTATGTTAAGTCAATTCAATCGGATACATCAAATCAATTCAATATTATGTTTTTTAGTTTTTATATAAGTGATTTATTATTAGACTTTCTATATCAAAATATAAAAATAAATCAATTTATATTTCATATTTATATACAGTTTTCTATTAATAAAATCTTTAATTTGTTTTTTTTAATTATTTATTTATGCATGCTAGCAAACGGAAAAGAAACAAATGAAAGAGTGGGGGGCATGTGGCAATAAAGTGCCACGTTGCTGAAAATTGAAGAAATGGTATTGTAGCACGGAATTTGTTGGCAGGTCTCGCGGTGCAATATGGCAATCCAGACAAGGACAGGTAACTTGTTTAGAGATGGGATAATGGGAAGTAGCAAATGATGCATCCGAGGAACAACTCACCAAACTCAACTTTTTAATTCTATAAATATAAACAGGTGTCATCTAATTATCCTTTGTTATAAAATAATACTAAGAAATAGGGAGATAGAAAATATGAAATCATAATTTTTTTTTATAAGAATGTAATGAGTAAGGGATTCGGGTTCGAATCCCTTATGACTACAAGAATTTTTCGTTATGTATAGAGTTAAAGGAACGTCTACTTTCTATTATGTAGCATAAGTGCCAAACAACCAACTAAATCTAACTAAAAGTGACATCAATCCAATTTAGTTTGATTCGGTAACTTGCTTATAACAAAAATCGATTATCGATTTAAAAAGGTTAAATCAAAATTTTCTCTGGCTTTGTTGGTTTGACAAAAACCAATCGTTAGACTTAAAACCAAATCGATAAAGCTAAAAATGATCAAATCGACTAAACCAAATTTGTTCCATTGGAATCAATTTGGTTTTGATATCAATTTCGGTTTGGTTTCATTTTTAAAATTTTTGGTTCATCTTTGTTTGGTTTCAGAGTAATTGATTGTTTACTAACCCAGTATAACCTAAATATTATTTGCACATTGAGATATAGTCTAGTGGTAAGTATTAAGGATGTGCATGGTCGGGTTGGAAAGAGAGTTACATAATTCTAAATCCAATCAAAATATCGGAATATAAAAATGTAGTCACAATCTTGTCCCAATAGATGTGTAGTCTCGGTTCATCCTGTCTCAATTTTTGGATGGAACGGGCGGAATTCGGGTCTGTGAGACAAGACGAAATGTGTCGGGACGAGAATCAATCATAATTTTCCATAATCTTATTAAATTTTTTTTCACCAAATAAAATAAAAAATTACTGTATTTATCAATTACAATAAAAAAAAAGTTTCATTTGTATAAGTTTGAGTTAAAAAAAAAAAAGAATAAATCAATTAATTAATTCAATGGTCGATGATATACTACTAAAGTTATAATAGAAAATTTCTAAGTAGTTATTTTCTAGTTAATAAAAGCATTAAATATAATAAAATAAAATAATACAAAAACTATATCCAATTTAACTTTATATGTATTTTATGAATTTTAACTTATCATTATTTTTGTTATTGTTATCTTTAAACTGATTTAAATTTGATACTTACTTAATATAACGATGAATATTATCTAAAAAGTAAATAATAATAGCATTAAGCATAACTAATAATTCAGTTATCATATTAATTGAAATTAATATTTCCTCTTGTCTTGATTAATCTTTCCATTTTTTGTCTAATAAAAAAAATTTATTCAAATAAACTTTCTTATAACATACTATGGAATAATAGAGAAAACACCTATATTAAAAAATATATTTAATTACTTGATTTATTTTATATTTTAAAAAATGTATATTTTTTTTTCGTATTATTACTTTAGGAGTAATTTTTATCATAAAAAAACTAAAATTAAAAGGATGAAATGATTTTTACGAACATAATTTTGAAATTCATAAAAAAAAAAAACAATAACTAGAATTTTAAAGGAAAAATGGGACAAGAAGTACTGATTTTTTCGGGACAAGACAGTGTATAACAGAACTTTGTTGGTTCGAATTGGTTTTAATCAAAGATCCAATCTTGTCTCATAATTATTTTTGGGATGGGATTTGGGACGAGACTATTAAGTTAATATTGAATTTTCCCGGGACAATTTTTGGGAACAGATTGGGATTCCCACAGCCCTATACACATTCCTAGTAAGTACAAATACAACCTGACAATAGATATAGGTTCGAATTCTCTCTCCTAATACTCATAAAAAAATTTTAATATTATTCTAAGCTATTGGACCTGTCAATGATCAAAACTTATGGCCATGTTCAACGGCAGTGTTTTAAGTAATGTTTCGTGAACATTATTAACATTTAATGTTTTATAAATTTTTCATGGCACTCATACTCATCATTTGTCTTTACATTGTTCCTCGTATTCATACATTGTGTCGTTTTATATTAAATAACTATCAAACAGTTATTTTTACCGAACACTTTTATTTTTATCGAACGCTTTTATTCTAACGGCTATATAAACAGCTAACCACTAACTCTAATATCTAACAACTAATCACTAATAAAACAACTAACAGCAGCGATGACAGCTATTAGAATGACTAAGACCGCTGAACAGGGCCTAACTCTTCAATAGTCTCCCACCTATTTTTCTTTATCATTTAAAATTTTTACATAAGTATGACTAGTTTGGTGAATCGACTCTTGCATCTCCAAAACTTGAACCTAAAATGATCCTTCAATCCTTGGTTGGTTGTGCACGTTCCAACGTTACGTGTAATTTCCCATCTTTTCCATAATAATAATAATAATAATAAGAATTTGATTTTAGTATTCTACGAATTTCTTTTAGACAAAAAAGGTTTAACGAAAATTAAAAAAAGGTTAATAAAATTTGTTTTAAATAATTGTTAAACTGCTTTTACAACGAAGAAAATTTTCATCAACTTTGTAAAAAAAAAATATAAATTAAAATCAATTACAAACAAATTATAATTTTAGACTACATAAACTTTAATAACTAAATAAATTGATAGAAAATTGAAAGGAAAAAAAAATTCTATTAATCTAATAAATTAAAAAAGTAAAAAATTTTAATTACAAAGAGATTGTAATATATTAAAATTTTATTAATATAAAAAGATTGCAAATATTTTTTAAATTTGGATTTGAATAAATTAAAAGTCAAATTAAATTTATGTTTTAATTAAATTAAGTTCGTTATTTGACATTGAAAACAAACAGACTTGTACTAGTCCAAAACTCAAAATCAGTTTATTTATTTGATCGCTCTATCCCATAATTTTTATTCTTTTTTCTTTTTTCATCCGTTTAAAGTGTTTCTTTTTTTTAAAAAAAAATAATATTTGATTTTTATTTAATAATTTTTTATCAACAAATACAGTATTATTAGCTGTATCGGTATTAGCTATTTTAGTATAATTTTTTATTGATAAAATTAGTTATTTTAGCAGTCGTTAGCTATCTCAGTAGCTGTTAGTCGTTTAAGTAACTTTTCATAAACGCTAAAAGTTAAACATTACATGAGTTAATTTTTCACAAAATGCTATTCTAACTTCTAAAAACTAGTCCAAATGCTATGTTACCGAATAATTTTTTAAGTAGCTTTTAGTTTTGAGCTGCTTAGAAAAACTGCTCCTGAACACATTGATAAAATTCATAAACATCATATGATTTTAAACAAAATTTCTAAAAACAGTAAATAGAAATAGATGGAGGGAAGGGAGTAATTTGATACTAGGATTTCGTATCCTATTTACTTTGTATCAATGAATGATACTTATTTATTTTCATCAAAAAAACATAATTACTCTTTATTATTTTTATTTTAAACTAGTCACGTTCATGTGAGGCACCTGGAATGTGCAATTTTATTATTATTTTTATAATTCAAATGACATGAATTTACTATTTATTTTCATTAAATTTCAAAGCCTTGAGATACAAATTTTAATTGCCTGTATATATTACTAGTAATTGAATTCAGTAATTAATAATAACCTATAATAAGCTTTTTATATTAATGGAAGGACTCTTTGTTTTTTTCAATAATTAATTTCAAATAATAAATTTATTGCATTAATGAAGAAACTATTAATTTCAAATAATAACCTCATGAAAATTTTTAGGTTTAAAATTTTTTTAATGTTATTTTTTGCTCATATTCACTGTACAAATTTCTAATATTATAAAAAAATGATTTTGAAAATTTTATTAATTATAGTATTATTAAATAATATTATTAATTTTATTAATTATCTAAATAAAGAAACCGAACTTTTTATTATTCAAAATAGTATGAATGATATTACTAATTATTTAATTAATTTTTTGAAAAAAAAACCGAATAATATTTAATATTATTAAATTACAAAAAAGAGACTGAAAAATGTTACTTCCTCCATCCCAAAAAGATAGTTGACCTTTTCTTTTTAGTTGGTCTCAAAATATAATCCACTTCCTCTTATGCATTATAGTTAACCCTTAAATTATCTATTATACTCTTATTAAATTTTATTTTATTTTTAATAACCCCTCATTAATTTTTACTATTATTCTATTATAATAATTGCTCATATGTTATTTAAAATGGATGTAATGAGAAAGTTATACAAATAAAATTGTCATTTAACTATTATAATTGCTATTTTCTTAATATGTGTGAAAATAAAAAGTGGATTGTTTTTTCACATAGATACTTCATCCGTTTCAAAAAGATAGTTCACTTTCTATTTTCATACAGATTAAGAAAGTAGGAATTATTATAGTTAAAAGATAATTTTATTTATATAACTTTCCTATTCTATACATCTTAAATAACACATGAGTGTTTATTATATTAGAATAATAAGTAAGAATTAATGAGAGGTTATTGAAAATAAGATAAAATTTAATAAGGGTATAATAAACAATTTAAAGATTAACTATCATGCAAAAAAAGGGAAGTGAACTATATTTTTAGGACAGATGAAGTATCTGTCAGCAATTTAATGTTATACTACATGTAAGACTATGAAGGATGAAACAACCGAAGAATATTTAATATTATTAAATTATAAAAAAGAAATAGAAAATTTTTACTATTTAAAATAATATTAATAAATTATTTAGTTAATTATTGAAAAAAATTGAAGAATATTTAATGTTATTCATAATATTAATGTTAACTAGTCATATACCTGTGCATTGTGCATATATTCAATTTTTTTATCATTTGAAAAATATTAATGATAATATTTTATTGAAAATTAAAAATATTAGTGAAAATAATTACTTTATTTATTAATTTAAAATAATATTATTAATTTAATTAATTATTATACAATTTAAATGTTTTATTACTTGGAAATGTTAATGATGCTATACTAATATTATAATTTTACTAACAATATCATTAATATCTAAATCAAATCAGTTAATGTTTAAATTAAAAGAAAATTAAATTATAATACAGTCAAAAATAGAAAAAATAAAATAAAAAGGCAAAGTAGATATAGATAAAAAAATAATCTCTTTTAAAGTTAAAAAAAACTTTAAAAAAATGTTAACCGATATTACTAGTTTTATTATAATTTATATTGATATTAATTATAAATATAATTTTAGTTATTTTTTGAGGAAAAATACAATTTTAGTTATTATTTTGAAATTATATTCATAATATGATTAATGTGATTAAATATTAAAAAGCAACCAACAGTTTTTATTAATTTATTAAAAAAAAGTTGAAACAATTTTAAAATATTAATGATATTAGCAATTTATTATTATAAAACTTTATTTCACTCAATGAATAATAATATTAATGATATTATTAATTTCATTATTAAAAGAAATTGAAATGTTTTATTAATATTAAAGACATTATCAATTTTATAAATTACTAAAAGAAACTGAAAAATTAAAAAAAGTCGTCATAATTATTTTCAAAAAATCGCGTCAAACCGTTAATTTTGAAAGGTTTATCTTTTTACATGGTTTGTTCAGTTTATAATTTGATAATTCACTTTCAAAAAACAAATTGCTTTGGTTTTTATTTAATTAAACCATTCAAAATCGAACCAAACAACATCTTGAGAGAGAAAAATTAGAACACATTTTTTTCCCTGATTTTATATATCTACAACTACAAGGGCGGATCTAAACCGGAGGCACTTGTCCCCAATGGTTTTTTATAGTTTAATTTATGTTTTTTTATATATTTTAGTGTATATAATTATGCTAATTTATATTTACTCCACTAAATTTTTACATTTTGCCCCCATTGAATTATTACTTTAATATATTGTCCCCACTAATTAGATTTTCCGAATCCGCTCCTATATATTTATTTTATATATTATATATGAATTCATTAAAATCTTCACAAGGACTTTCTATTTTTTTTTTAAGAAGAAAACAAACTAGAAATCTCCTGTATACAGTTTTTTATTAAGTACTTTCTATAGGTATTCCATGTGCCATTAAGTTGTTGATTTGATCGTTATATTTTACATTTAATTTGAAACTTTATAAATACATCTTGTGAATGTGATAGCTTCTTTTTGAAGCTATTTCTTATATTTTTAATGTTGTAGTATTAAAAGAAAATTATTTGTTTTGTGAATAGATGCTTATTAGTAGGCTTACATTTTTATAGATCATGAATGTTACTTACATGTAATATTATTATTTTTTATAAATTTAAATCATACAAATTGATATTTTATTTTATGATATGCTTCTTTGTTATCCTAAGCACTTCTTTGCTAATTATAATTTTTTTTTTCGAAAAGCACCTCAAATGCCAATTTTTTTGTTATTTTATATATTATATATTGTTTATGAATTTATTACATTATTTAATTATAATTAACACAATTCATTTTATAAATTATTTTTAACAGTATTAAACAGCAAATCGAACCGCACCAAGCCGTTTCATTGTTGTTGATTTGATTTGATTTAATTTTATTGATTAAATGGTTTGATTTAAGTGAAAAATCTTGTAGACCGTAATTTTTAGGTTCATTTGAAAATTTTTTTCAAACCGCACCAAATCAAACTGTTGTCACTTCATTTAATTTCACTCCATCAGAATTTATAAATGACATTAAAAAAAAGATTCGCCTTTAAAAAAGCTAAATTCCCACTAAGCAAACTGAATGACTCCACTTCAGTGAGTATGCTTCAGGTTTTATAGATTTACATAAGTAGATAAATATATATCAATTAATGTGTAAATTGAAAAAAAAATTCTTATCAAACCAACAACTTAAAAATTATTTATTTTGCTACTTCAGCATTTTAATTTTTTTGATTTTATGATAATGTATTTCTGTTTTTATATATTTACATAAATATAGATAAAAAGTTAATTAGCTGTACCACAAAAATATACTGTGTATATTATTTTATTTAGTGCAAGTAAATCTAATGTATAAGGAAGTTAAGTTAGGATTGCATACCACAAAATCAAATGCTCCAACAGAAATCAATTGATCTTACAGACGATAAATAAAATCCTCACTGGTTTTGCCTGCAAAAACACCAAAAATGAAATTACACATTATAACCTTTTCTTTCATTGCCATATAACCTTTTCTTTCATTGCCATATAAATTTATTCACAGATATTTTTAAATAAAATTAATTGATTTAAATTTCATCGCTAATAAAAACAATAATAGAATTGAGTCAATAACTGAAATTTATCTTTTTTAAAATGGTGGATTGAAACAAAAATAGAAATATCTATTCACTATTGTAATTTAATTTTTATCAATCGGATAAAAAATTCAATAAATTCATGAAATGTTTAAATTTCGTCCCCCGGAAAACATTTGATTAATCCAAATAATCTAAAAAATTGCAGGAAAAAGAAAGTGAATTTTGGGAAAATTGCAATAATAAATAAGGGAACTCAATAAATAAAGAAAGAAAAAAAAAAAAAAAGAAAAACAACATTCTTAGCATACCTTATTAATTAAAAATATAAAAATGTCGGATAACACTTGAGATAAGGAGAGGAGGAGAGCCAAGTCAACAAGATGGAAAATTTGGGAAAAAGATGGATGAAGAAGGGAAGATTAGTAGTTGCTTAAGAACACTAATTTACACGTATAGAATTGTTTCCTTTCCTCTCAAAAAGCTAAGATTCGCTTCCAAATAACATCCATCTTCTGAAAAAAGGTATCAAGAACTTGCTAGTTAGTACTAAAATGTACTCCAATTGGCCTGGCTTATATGGCAGACACAGACTTTAGATTTTCTTTCTTTAAAGAAGATGACTAGAAATTTCACCCTAACCTCTTTTTCTCCTTTGTGGAATTCCTTGACATATTTATTAAGTATATCCTTTTTCCTTTTGGATTATGTCTGCTTTCCTTGTTATGCAAGTTTTGACACTATTCTACTTTCTATTTAAATGAAAAACAAAATATTCACTCATTTATTGATCCTTCAAGTTCTAATGTCCCTTTTAGCTGTTAATATGTCAGAGATCGAGGGAAGCAGGTGACTGGGATAGAGAGATATAATTGAAAACTCTAGGATTAAGGCTCTATTTGCCAAAAACTTTTCAATTAACTTTTAACATTTTAACTAAATTAAAATTTCATCTCCATAATTATAACGTTCGATAAACACTTTTAAAGTTTTATAATAACTTTTAAAGTTTGAGCGAGTGAGTTTTTTTATGAAACCTTACACACTTTAATATTTAGCTTTTAACGTTTTTTATTTAGTTTTTAATTAAATATTTTTGAGAATCATATCTATTGTCTTTTTCCTTCAAATTCAGCTAATTAAATAACTAATATATCACTTTTTGCTATTTTATGTTAAATAGCTATTTTTACCGAGTACTTATAATCTAAACAATTATCAACTAAAAGCAAACAATTAATATTACGAAACATATCCTAATATTTACTTTTTAGTACCGCCTATGATCTCGATTGATCGTAAAATTACTCGTTGTGGCTCAGGGGATAAATCTATTCTACATATCAATTTGCCTCCCCTATTAAAAATGAAAGTTGATTCTCGTTTTCTTTGAAAATTTGTTATTGAACGAATGGTTTGATACTCTTTTTATTTAAATAAGATCATATAAACAGAGTAAACATCTATTATGACCTCCTTATTTTTAATGCGAATTGAATTAATCTTTACTCAATGAACTTGAAATATATATCTGATTATACATATGGTTCTTTATGAGGTTACGTGTTATTTGTTTGAAAAATTAATGTATAGTTTTAGTTGCTTTATATAACAAACTGCAATTTGGCATATAGTATATGTGTAAATGAATATATTATTATTTATTAGTATGTTGAAAATTTCTATAAAAATGCCTTAGATTGGGGACTATATCAATAAGTTTTTCAATTTAAGGTGGGAACAAATATATTTTAAAAAAAAATCAAACATTTTATTTATTTTAATTTCTATGTCAATGATTTTTTCTAATAAAAGTTACACAATAATTTAACATAAATTGTGATAATCGAGGAAAATTCACCGGAATTCAATTCATAGTTATTTAAAGATCAAATATTATTTTGAAATCACTTTAGACACGCATGAGGAATTTTATTTTCATATAATTAGCATTAATATTTATATGTGCTCGTGCTATATATGTGTACATATTTTTATTTATTTATCAATAAAATATTGATGGGATAATAAACGATTTAAATTCTCTTAAGGTAAAAATATAAATTCAATTTGAGGAAGCGCATTTTATTAAAAAGGTTTACCTATACAAGTAAGGAGAATGTATGTGTGTGTATATACATTGTCTGCTTGTTCGAGTTATGCTAATTTAACATTTGTCTTTTTGGGTCTCTTTCGCAGAAGCGGTGGCACATGACCGACCTCCGACAACGAATCCTGTCTGGATTTGCGATGAAGGTGGTGCCCATGCATGCATGGGCATGGCAGTATTTCTAAATTCCATTTTGACTAATAACCAGGCGTTGGTTTTCAGCCGGTGGGCCATCCACGGTTTAAAAGCAAATCAGAATTAAAAATTAAACCGGAACTAAATTGGAATAGTTGGTTTTCTAATTTGAAAATTGGTTTTTGATGCCAATTGTGCTGAAATTCACTGATTTTCCTGGCTGTAAGTCCATAACTTCTTTTGGAATCGGTTTCACATTACTGAAAAAATTTCATAAAGGTTTGAGACATTATAAGTAGATTTATCCCTCATTAAAAATACTTACAATTTAATTATATTGTAAATATAATTGAACATAAAAAATAAAAATTTAGAATATAAAATTTATTCTTCAATTCTATTCCATTTTTCATATATTAATTTTTCAGAAAATACATTTCATTTTCAATTTCTTATTTCGAAATTCTACTCCAAATTAAAATTCCAGTATGGAATAAAATATATTAAACCAATTAAATATATTAAACACAACACCCTACAATGTTCGACAATCAAATCCCACTTAGAAATCAGAATAATAAAAGTTAAAAATATCTTAAAAATAGAATCTCAATTCTAGCCCATAGTATGAGAAGGAATATATAAGTAATCTTCGATACATTATATTTGTGGGTAGATTAATTTGATTAAAGTAAGATACGATAAATAATACTAATAAATAATTAAAAGTTTACGTTCATTCACATAATAAAAATTGTAAAATATCTATCTATCCATCTATATCTATCTATTTATATCTATATTAAAAATAAGAATGAGTGAATTGCCGATGTTCTCCTTGTGAAATTTAAGATATTCTAAAATAACTTTAGTTTTTACTATTAAAAAATTTTAGTCTAAAAATGTATATAATATTTCTATAATTTGATTGAATGTTTTTTTTTTTTACTTTTTTAATAGATAAATAAATATAGATAAGTAAGCATTTTAAAATTTTAAATTTTTACTATTATTATCTAATTATTTTTTATTTCATTATATTATTATGTAAATTATTAAAAATAATTTAATAATTTTTAATAATTTATTATAATTATAATTTTAATAATTTAGCTTCAACATTATTATTTAAAATAATATATATAAATGAGGCATTTGAAAATTTTTATTTTTTTTGAATTTATTTTAAATAAATATATCTAGATGATTCAGATTTGATTTAAAAAGGGTATGGTTAAATTTCTTTAATTACAAACTCTAATTTGGTTAGCCAAAAAAAAAAAAAAGATAAAAAATTATTATTTTTAAACATCTCGAATTTAATTAATTATATTGATATTTTATATAATTCAAATCCTATTTCTATTAAAGAATATAATTTTATTAATGATTTTTTAAAATGCTTTCATGATTTTGATTGGCTAAAAAAATAAAATAATTATAATTATTTATAAATATTTAATTTGATTTATTAGATATCTTTTTTATTCTATTGTTAATATATATTTATTTACTATAAGAGATTACAATGAAAATTATTACCAAAGCATGTAAATTAATTATAAAATATGTAATAGAAGCTATATGATGATTTTTATAAATCAATTTGGTTTTTTCTTAAAAAAGAAAATAAAAGCAACTAATGTATATAAAAACCGTATGAATCAATACGTTAACATAGAATCAAAAAAATATTTACTGTATATATAAAGTGTAATATAATTTAACCACTCAATTTAAATTTAAATTTATACTTTAATATTATATAAATTAAAAATTAAACGAGTATAAAGAATGAATATTTAACGAGTATAGTTAACGTGCAATGCACATTATAAATAAGACTAGTTATATATAAAAGTGAGAATGATGGAAAAGAATAAGATTTCCGATATTATCCTTGTAAAATTTAAGATATTCTAAAATAAATTTAGTCTTAGCCAATTAAAAATTTTAACCTATATATATATATATATATATATATATATATATATATATATATATATATATATATATATATATATAATAGTTATAGAATTTAATTGGATTTTTAAAACTTTTTTTAATAGATAGATACATATACATAATTAAGCATTTCAAAATTTTAAATTTTTACTATTATTATATTATTATGTCTAATTATATTTTATTTCATTATATTATTATGTAAATTATTAATAATAATTTAATAATAATTAATAATTGATTATTATTATTACAATTTGTAATTTAGCTTGAACATTATTATTTAAAATAGTATATGTCAATATAGGGCATTTAAAAACTTTTATATTTTCTTTTTTGAATTTATTTTAAATAAATATATCTAGATAATTTAAGATTTTGACTTAAAAAGGGTATGATTTTTACAAATTGCACTTCAATTTGGTTGACCAAAAAATAAAATAAAATAATTATTTTTGAACATTTTGATTATTGATATCTTATTTAATTCAAATCCATATTCTATAAAAGAAAATAATTTTATTAATAATTTTTAAAAATGCTTCCATGATTTTAAATGACTAAAAAATTAAAAAAATATATTATTATTTATAAATATTTTATTTGATTTATTAGATTAGTTTCTTATTTTATTGTTAAAGTATATTTATTTATTAAAAAAGATTATAGTGAAAATTTTTAACAAAACATATAAGTTAATTATAAAACATATAATAAAAACTATATGGTGATTTTTGTAAATTTATTTATTTTTTTCTTAAAAAAGAAAATAAAAACAACTAACGTATAATAAAAATTGTATAAACCAATACGTTGAATGACACATTTCATATTTAAATTACTGCTTTAAAGGGAGAAATAAATATATTATTTTTTTGAATAAAATATTATAGTGCAATACATATGTATAAAAAAAATATTCACCGTATATATAGAGTGTAATAAGCAAAAATCCCTCTCACTTTTTTCCACTCTTAGATTATAGATGTGCTTAGTAAGTTGTGCTAGCTTTAATATGGTTTTAGTACGTTGTGACATCAGACATTTAAGGATAAACTTCCCAACAAGATTTTTCTATTTATAAGAAGTGAATATTCAAATTTTTATTCGACAGAAGTTGATTCTTTACATTTAACTCCCTTTATTTTTAAAAAATAACTTTCCTTTGAAAAATATTTTTCAAGGAAAGCAAAATATTTTCTAAATAACTTATTTTCGGTTATTTAATTGCAATATTGAAAATTAGTTAAAAATATTAAAATTTTTACCTTATAAAATAATAATAATAATAATAATAATAATAATAATAATATAAAATTTGTATTTTCAAAAATTTTATTATTAAATATGAGAATAATGCAAAAAATGATAAATTATAAAAATCGCCGGTGATCGGTGGTGGTGGCTGATGGTGTGCTTGGTGGTAAACGGTGAGTAATAGTAGTGGCTACAAATGATTAATAAATTAAAAATAAATGAATTTATAATATCAAAATAAGTTGTTAAAGTCCGAAAAATATTTTACGCTCTTGAAAGTAAAAAATAATTTTCCTTTGACATGAAAAATATTTTCCGTTGAATTATTTTTATAAACGCCCAAATAAAGGAAAATTATAGAAAATGTTTTCCTGCAAGTTATTTTATCAGCTGAGTGGCTCTTACTTTATTAATATATTATTATAGTCTAAGATTTTCTTGATACTAATTAACCAACCAACCTTATAATTTATTTCCATATCTTATAATTTTGGGTACCCTAAATTGATTCTAATTTGATTTTGGTTCAAACTAGACCGGTGGTGATGTAGATATTGTGTGGTTATTATAATAATATATGTTCTTTGAAAGCCTTATAAGTCCCCGTCGTAATGCTGGTGCCGGTCATGCACCCCTAATTTGGCCCATGACAATTGGAATTTCCAACTTTGGGAATTTGGCATTTGCGAATCAAAACAATGACTCAATTAACAAAATTTATAAAAGTAAAAAATCCAAATCAACTTATTGACAACTTGAAATAGTAAGTTCATAATTCAATTCAATATTTTAACTTCTAATTAATAATAAAATACTAATAATTTTACTTTTTAAATTTGACTTGAAGTTTTAATTAATACTAAATTTTAAAATTAGGATAAAATTGATATATTACAAATATAAGATATATTCAGAAAAATATATGAAATTTGCAAAGTTCAAGAGTGCCATAAAATTAAAATTGCAAAGTTGAATTAGTTAGTTGTCCAACGGAATCATATGTTGGAACTTAGCACATATACTTCAACGAGTGACTCGGTAGTATAAAGGAACTATTCTTGCAGTAATGGGTTGAGTGTTTTCTGAGGAATTGATGAAAAGCATTTGCACTCCTGTCAATATGTGCTTTTTATATCCTTATAAAATCCACAGATCATCACAGCTTAGCCAAATCAAGCGCGTCTTAAATCAACATTATAGCAGTCAAGAATCTGAATCATAACTCAAGGCGACTCTCTGTCATTAAACCAAAAAAACTCCAAGGCGACTCTCTGTCATTCTTTTAATCATAACTCAAGCTAAAAAATTTTTTGAGTGATTCAGGTGGCATTCAAAACTAGATATTCATAGCCTTTCAGCGATATGTCGCATGCGAAAATCCAAGTTAAAACGGCTCTGCATATAGTGAATGAAGTTGAGACAGAATGAAAAACTAAACCCAAGGTCAGCCTGGATCAGATCAGGCGGCTGGCTCGCTAGGCCTTAGGGTGGAGTTTTTGTCGCTCGTTTGCCTATTTTGACACTTTTCTCATCCTTTTCTCTCATAAATAGGACCTCCTCCTTTCATTCTAAACACGCACAGAGATCCTTCCTCTTTTCTCATTCTAAATACACCCAGAGTTCCTAGTTGATTGATTTCTAAGAATCTGAATCTCTCTCTCTACC
The DNA here is from genome assembly GCF_041381405.1 of Jatropha curcas. Classification (NCBI taxonomy): domain Eukaryota; kingdom Viridiplantae; phylum Streptophyta; class Magnoliopsida; order Malpighiales; family Euphorbiaceae; genus Jatropha; species Jatropha curcas. The sequence goes on along the minus strand of NC_143158.1, from coordinate 19,113,618 downwards.
ATTCTAAGTGAGCAACGTTGAAGTGGAGTCAATTAAGAGATGATTTTCTTTATTTTTCAAACTATAAAATTAAAAAATTAAAAATTCAATCGACTTAAATTTTTAATCCATTTAATAGTATGAATAAATTGCGCCAAATTGATTCCTCCCTTAACAAGAAAAGCATCTATATATAAATTTTTTTTTCTAACATTTGTGTTATTATAAATTATCAATATTACTACGTTTACACTCTCAACTAACTTCAAAAAATATTTATTCGAAAAATTAATTTTAAAATATTCATCTAGAAATATAATATTTCCTCCGTTCTATAAGTTTTATCTTGCTTTCTTTTTTCATTTGTTCCAAATTATTGTACCGTTTTCTTTTTTTTTTTTTTTTTAAGAATTGAATAATATTTGAAGTTTAATATTTTATCATTATTTAATATGCTTCTTTGTTAGTAAATATAATAGTCAAACTACTATATTATCATTAATTAAATCTTGATAATAAATAAAATTAACATGCTAACCTTTGATCTTCCAATAAAACTCTTTTTAATAATGTTTCACTAATTTCAAAAATAATTTAATTTTTATGCAAACTAATATTATGGTGTATTAGAAAAAAATAAGTAAATTTTATAATTTAATCATGTTAATTAAAATTTTTTGAATCCATAAGGGTGTCATTAATTAATACTTCCTCCGTTTTCAAATACTTGTCATATTTGATAAAGTATATATTTCTAAATACTTGCTGTATTTGTTGATTAACAAATAATAAATTATTTTTTTATTTTTATCTTTTGTATGACTGATAGTAATTGAACGATTTTCAGTCAAATAATAAATTAAAGATAGTATAATCAATTCATTTAATAATTTAATTGTAATTTAAACAAGGAAAAAGTATATTACGATCTTTGTGATTTGCGAAATACAGTTAGTTTGTTTCTACCTTTTTTAAAATATAACAATGTGTCCCTATGTTTTGCTTCCGTTATATTATTAGGTCATTTTGTCCATTTTTTGCATCTTTTCTGTTAAGTCAACAAGAAAGCATAGATGTCAAAGGAGAGATACTAAAATATTATACCAAAAAAATTACAGTACGGTTCTTATAGTTTAAAAAATACAACTAATTTATTCCTGTGTTTTTAAAAATAAAAAGAATATTTTATTTTTTCGTAAAATATTTAATAAAATAAATGGAAAAATTAAACAAAAAATCTAATAGTTCGATGAAAGTAAACTATAAAAATATTTTAATGTATTTTAAAAAAGAAGAGATGGATAGTTTATTTAGCAATGCACGGATCCTATTGTACTCTTCTTTAAACAAATTAAATGATTTTGTTAAGTTCGTGAAAGGTCCAAATGTTAACAACTCCAGTGAAGGTGACCTGACAATCTGACATCGAACGACCTACCTTAAAAAAGCAGGGACTCAACCCAAAGTGACTTAAATATGGAACACATTTGGTTAGGTGTGAAACGTCCATTTTCCAACTTCGGTAGTTAGGCCCTGACCAGATGAGCTCATCAGTTACTTTACTGATTGGTTTTGTTTAAATTATATACTATAATAATTAAACATCTAAGCTGTCTTAGCACATGAAAGTAGGCATGAACCAAACCAAGTCGATTCGGTTTGGTACTTCATGTGATTGAGTCTGTTTCAATCTTAAAAGGGAAAATCAAACTCAAGATTTTTGGTTTAGTAGTTGAATACTTGAAGTGCGCTATATTTCTTTCTCGTGATTGCAGAATTGAGTCGTGAGTCATCATCTTAAGACAGTTTTTAAATATATTTGCTCTCTCGCTTGAAAGGAATTAGTCTATCAAAGTTTTTCATCTATTAAGTAATTTTTTTTTTCAAAACCAAGAGTTAAAAGCCAAAATCTGCCCCTACATGATTAATTAAGGGATTGAAATGCACTAAATAATATTATTAATTTGTATGTGATGATTCCTCTTTGTTAAAGTTGATTGAAAGCAAAAGAAAAGAATGGATGCCATTGCCAAAGGAAAAAAGAAAAACAGAACATTCTTATTCTCAGAGCAAAAGAAAAGCAAAGTAGCAAATTAATAGTAATTACCTGGAATTGGAAACAAAGAGGAAAGCTGTATCCTGCTTTGGCTGTTCCTTTTGCACTAATAGAGATTAGAGAAGCTGGAAGAAAAGTATCTGCTTTAATTATAATTAAATATTACTAATTAAAAATCAAAATGTCAAAGAAGCATATAAATATTAAAATATATGTAACTAAATACTCACCTCATAAATTGCTTCTTTGTATATGAGAATCTGGAAATTAAAATAATTTCTTGATGAGGAAAATAAAGAGAAGAGAGATAGCAAATAGAAAGAAACACACAGATGGTGTTTGTATTATGATTAGTACTTTCACAGGCTTCAAGTAGAAATGTAGCGTCTCCTGTCAAAACTCAGAAGAAACTTCTAGGAAAGAGCCTTTTAATATAAAACTCTCAAAGAAGACAAAAAATTGGTTGTGGGGTTGTAATCCTTAGCTATATTTGTATATTTTCCAATCTTTTTAACTTGTCATTCTGATCTTAATGCCTTCATCATTTGGAAAAAGTAACTAGTTTGAGCTTTCTATTCTATCAATATAACTGTGAATAGAAGAAATTATAAAACTTGTAGATTTTTTTTTTTGGCAAAACCAGATTTACCTCCACTCTTTTCTTTTTTATTTAAATAAATCCCTTCGTGTAAGAGAATATAAAGGTTTTTTTTTGGTAAACCATGTGATATTTGTTAGATTATTTTAATAATTTATATGGCTCATGTAATTAAAGGGCTGGTTCTAATTAAGGTGGCCTAAGATGATGGTTATTGGGCTTAATGGGATGATGACCAGTGAAGGGTTTTAATACCCTTCATTTGGCTTATAAAAGATCAAGGAAATCAACAGCGTAGGAAAAGAGAGTGTGATGGCTATCTCAAACATATAGCGGTGATAGGTTGTTTGAGAGAACGTGAAAAGATAACTTCCATTGCGATTAATAACTCTCTGACCATTAAAAGAGAACTTACGGCAAGAAGGTCAGAGTGAAAAAACATAGATCTACTGTTACGGTGAAAATTGAATTGCCGCAACGAGGTAATCAATAGCAATGGATCAAGGTACTTTTCCGCTTATCGTGTATTTTTTATGAAACAAATTTTATGAACAATAAGATCTAGGATATATTAAAGTTTTATTTAACATGTGGTATCAGACCTATTCCTGTTCTAGATTTGTTTGATAGTCTTTTATTTGGCTTAATTAATGGAAATTAGTTTCGTATTGTGAAGTTGATTAATCTAGTATAAACGAAGCCAAAATTATAGAAATTGAAAACTGGTTATTTTCTTTATGCTTTATAAATTATTCTGCTGTGTTATTTATAAAGAAATGTTATGACATCTTATTGTATAACGTGACTAAAGTTTTGAGATTTTAATTCAATCTCATAAAGTTTTGCATAAGTCAATATTTAATGAATGAAAAACTTGTTAGTCATCAAAGTGGCCTTGTTTGGATTAGTTTAGAAATTTGATTATGCGGCTTTCAATTGTTCATGTTTGTGTGATGTTGTTAAATGACATGAAAGATAAAATTGAACAATTGAGATCATTGATTATAACATTATTAGGTTACCCAAAGGTAGACCATTACTTATAATCAATGGCATTAAAGAGACTTATTGTCATAGCCCTGACCTGGTCAGTATTGTCCGCTTTAGGCTTTGCAACCCTCACGGATTTGTCCCTCAGGCAGGCTTTGTAACCCGCCCAAAAGCGCGCTAACCAAGTTAGAAGCTACCCCTCTTATGTATAGATCGTTTACCCCGTCCTTAATCGATGTGGGATTTGCCTAAGGTGTGCTGGCCTTGCCACATATACCCCCCCTTGGAGACTCAGCGTCCTCGCTGAGGTTTGCCCCACCACCGGCCAGAGGGCACAGGGCCGGCTCTGATACCAATTGTCATAGCCCTGACCTGGTCAGTATTGTCCGCTTTAGGCTTTGCAACCCTCACGGATTTGTCCCTCAGGCAGGCTTTGTAACCCGCCCAAAAGCGCGCTAACCAAGTTAGAAGCTACCCCTCTTATGTATAGATCATTTACCCCGTCCTTAACCGATGTGGGATTTGCCTAAGGTGTGCTGGCCTTGCCACATATACCCCCCCTTGGGGACTCAGCGTCCTCGCTGAGGTTTGCCCCACCACCGGCCAGAGGGCACAGGGCCGGCTCTGATACCAATTGTCATAGCCCTGACCTGGTCAGTATTGTCCGCTTTAGGCTTTGCAACCCTCACGGATTTGTCCCTCAGGCAGGCTTTGCAACCCGCCCAAAAGCGCGCTAACCAAGTTAGAAGCTACCCCTCTTATGTATAGATCGTTTACCCCGTCCTTAACCGATGTGGGATTTGCCTAAGGTGTGCTGGCCTTGCCACATTTACCATTATCAGTTAGGAGTTTTGGACTTGGATCTGGCATTAGTCTCTGAAAAGCCAGCAGCCATTACAGAGACCAGTATTGAAGCTGACAAGTCCCATTATGAGGTTTGGGAGCGGTCTAATAGGCTGAGCTTGAACTTAATGAGGATGACAATGGCTGAAAATGTTAAGCCATCAATGCCCAGAACAGACAATGCTAGAGAGTACATGTTGAAAATTAAGGAATACTCCCAATCGGACATAGCTTACAAGTCCATCGTAGGATCCTTGATGAGTGAGCTAACGACCAAGAAGTTTGATTGGTCACAATTCATTCATGATCATGTGACTGGCATGCAGAATTTGGTAGCCAACTTGAAATCGATGGGAATGGATGTGAGTGAATCCTTTTTAGTTCAATTTATTATTAACTCACTTCCTTTTGAGTTTGGTCAGTTCCAGGTGAATTACAACACCCTCAAGGAAAAATGGAACATTCAGGAAATCAATGCCATGTTGATTCAAGAGGAAGGGAGATTAAAGAAATTGAAGGAACACTCTGTCAATCTCACATTTCATAGTGGAGCTAGTAGCAGCAACAACAAATCAAGGAAGAAAGGCATGAAAAGAGACAAAGCCCCAATGAAGGTTAATGAGGGCCAAATCTGTAAGGAGTTGAAGTGCTACTTTTGTAGGAAGAATGGTCACTTCAAGAAGGATTGTCCTAAAAGGAAGATTTGGTTCGAAAAGAAAGGTATACTTTATGTTTCAGTATGTTTTGAATCAAATCTTATTGAAGTGCCTAATAATACCTGGTGGTTAGATTCTAGTGCAATATTCATGTGTCTCATATTATACAGGGATTCCTTTCGATCCAACCCATAAACAGAACTAAAAAGTTCCTGTACATGGGAAACAGAATGAAGGTACAAATAGAGGGAATTGAGACTTATAGATGGATCCTCGACACTGGTTGTTATCTGAATCTTGAAAAGTGTCTCTATGTTCCTGAATGTGCCAGAAATTTGGTTTCTGTAGGGAGGTTTGACAATATTAGTTTCAATTTCAAGATTTGTAATGGTGCTTTTTCATTGTACAAACATAAGTACTATTATGGTTCTAGTACTTTGACTGATAGTTTGTATCGTTTTAATCTTGATGTTGAATTTGTCGAATCCCTGTTTCATGTTGAGCACAATATAGGTAATAAACGTAGTGCACATAATGAATGTTCTGCTTTCTTATGGCATCACAGGTAGGTCACATATCCAAAGAAAGGATCTTAAGGTTAGTGAAAAGTGAAATCTTACCTCAATTGGATTTTACTATTTGGGACATGTGTGTAGACTACAGTAAAGGTAAGCAAACTAATCACACATTAAAGAATCCAGCCACAAGAAGCAGTGAATTACTTGATCTTATACACACTTATATATATGGTCCTTTTGATGTTCCCTCTTGGGGTGGAGTTATCAGTTTTATTGATGATTTCTCATGGTATGGTTATATTCATTTGCTGCATGAAAAGTCTCAATCAATGGATATCCTTGAGATATTCATTAATGAGTAGAGAGGCAGTTAAATAGAAAAATTAAAGTTGTGAGATCTGATAGAGATGGTGAATATTATGGTAAATTTAATGAAAATGGATAATATCCAGGTCCATTTGCAAAGTTCCTTGAAAGGCGAAATCGTGTAATACACAATGCCGGGTACACCCCAACAGAATGGTGTAGCTGAAAGGCAAAATCGTACTCTTATGGAAATGGTTAGGAGTATGTTAAGTAACAGTACTATACCTTTATCATTATGGATGCATGTAATGAAGACTGCTGCATATTTACTTAATAGGATTCCTAGTAAGGCAGTTCCTAAGACTCCTTATGAACTGTGGACAGGAAGGAAACCTAGTTTAAGGCATCTTCATGTTTAGGGTTACCCAGCAGAAGTTAGGATATATAATCCACATGAAAAAAAGCTTGATGCTAGAACGGTTAGTGGATTTTTCATAAGATATCCTGAAAAATCAAAAGGGTATAGATTTTATTGTCCTAACCATAGTATAAGAATTGTTGAGTCTGGTAATGATCGGTTTATTGAAAATGGCCAATTTAGTGGGAGTGTTGAATCATGTAAAGTGGATGTGCAAGAGATTCATATTAGAAATCCAACTCAGGTGGATTCTCCTAATGCCTCTTCTTCAGTTGTTGCTCCTCTTGTTGTATCACAGTTTAACAACATGGTCGAACAACAAAACAACATTCTAAACCCACATAATGACCATATAAATGACGCACTGTTGACGCGTGTTTTTTATGCCTCGCCTGATCCAATGATGATACGAGATTGGTTCAATATCATCTAGAAGTCTTTTAATCCAAGGATTTAAAAAAATAAATAAATAATAATAAATAAATAAATAAATAAAAATAAAAAATAAAAATAAAAAAGAGTTGCATCATGGCTGCATCACACAGCTACTGTGCAGCTGTGTGATGCAGCTGTGCAGCATAAAAAAATATATATATAAAAAAAAAATAAAAAAAAAGAAAAGAAAAGGGAAAAACGCGTAGCTACAGTAGCTGTGCTACTGTAGCACGCGTTCCCTAATCAAATGCACTAACTTAAAAAAAAAAAAAAAAAAAGGAAAAACGCGTAGCTACAGTAGCTGTGCTACTGTAGCATGCGTTCCCTAAACTCTATAAATACCACCTACACAAGGGGCTCTCTCTCTCTCTCTTCCTCTCTCTCGACACTACCACACTTCTACACTACAATCCACACTTCTACATTACTACTACACACTTCTTCACAATCTTAAATCTTAAAAAAATATATTGTGCGGTCAAATTTCTCTTCAAAAATTCACAAAGAAAACACACTTAAATCCTTGGAAACAAAGCTTCTAGGAGATCTGTTTGATCCATTCACAATCTTCAATCTGAGGATCAGGTAATTTCCTTAACATTTTTGTATCTTTTACATACTTTTATTTTATTTACATATTTTTGTGTTGTTTATATATTTTTATGATTTTAGTAATTTAAGTTTCTTTAAATTATAGTATATTTATATTTGGCCATTTTATATACCCTTAAATCATAAAAATCACTTAAAAATAATTCTATAAAAATAATAATAATAAATATGCAGTTGTTCATCGGTGAACAGTAATTGTTCATCGATGAACAGTAAATATTCTTAATTTTTCCGACAATACACTGTTCACACACTGTTCGCACTATTTAGACACTATTCACACACTGTTCACGTACTATTTAGTTTATGGATTTAATTTTTGATTCGACTTATATATATATATTTTTGGATTCGGTTTGTCGCCCGCCTTAAACTATAAGGTAAGAGCGGGTCTTTTATTTATTTGTTTTAATTGCTTTGGTTGTTGTTTTATTTTGAATAATTGCTATGTGATAATTAGATTTGTTTGGGACAATTAAACAATTTTCCAAATAGGAACTCGGTCCGATTTATTTGGGTTGGGTTTAATTAAATAAATAATTTGGCTTTTCTAACTAAAATAAATTAGAAATCATAGGTTAATAATAGAGGCCGATTTTTCCGGGCGTCGGCTTCCAACGGGCCAGCGTACCCAATTCCCTTACCCAGAATCACATTGTTGCGCCTGACCAGTCTTTTAAAATAATTTGGCCTTAAAACAAAATTGGGTTTAAAAAGAAGTCATTTTTATAAAAATGGTCCCATTGCCTAAACAATGGGTGGCGACTCAAAATTGTTTATAAGACCGATTTATCGGCATCGCATCCAAGTAAAAATATTTCATCAAAAATCATAAAAAAGATGTTTTCGGGTCCTTCGGGGGGATTTTCGGCGAAAACAGATTGGCGACTTCACTGGGGATACAACCACTAGTCCCCGATTATTTTTTAATTATATGGTTGTGATTAGGAATTAACTCTAAAAACCTATGTTTTCTAAAAAAAAAAAATAATAAAATTGGTTAGAAAGCCGTTGGAAAATTATTTAATCGTCCGAATATGTTTAATTGCTTTCCTTTTCTTTCTAGGATTTTTGCATTCATTTGCATTTCTCTCTTCTCACCTCATTCTATCCATGCTACCCTTTGGTACTGGTGTTAAGTTTGACGGTGGATCTAGCCTAAACCATGCGATTTAGGTGCATCCATCCGAGAATTAACATTACTACCAACCGCAAGCCTAGTACCTTAAAGGTGCGTCAAAAGGAGTAGGCCCAACAAAGCCCGAATCCTGTTTGCGGAACCCAGACTTTGTTAAGCCCAATAAGACTAAAGCCAATGCATATAGTTGAAAAAACCTTAGTTACTTCCCCTAAGGTGTACCCGATTCTATTTGCTGTTGTTATGCCACATTCATTTCCGAGAGTTTATATCGTCAATCTCAAAACCCCCTGTTGGTTGTCGAGATTAGACCAATTCCTAGGAAACAGATGTCGGAATTTATACCAACAGAATTCGTGTGTGGGAGAAATAAGGTTGGAAGGCATGCATTTCCCAACTCCCATTCCCCTGTATGATATAAACTGTACATATGTTGTGTCATTCATGCGTCATTTAATATTTTTTGTTTTAGCCATACATTAATAAGAGCCAATTTTTGGTACGGACGTTTGATCTTGATTTTGAGACGGGACCTCAAATTCGTTTTGAATAACATAATGCAATCGTTTATAGTGAATTGATACCCAAAAAAAAAAAAGAGAGCTATAAGGGGGGTTGAGATTCCTTTGAATTTTCACATATCCCGCATTATTTGAAAATAAGCGTGAGATTGCAAAAAAAATTGTAATTAATCAAAATAAGATCCTGCTTGGGACCATTTGTTCCAAGGCAAAAAGTAAGGACACAAAAAAAAAAAAAAAAAAAAAATTTCCGCTTGGAAATTCTTTCATTCCAAGGCAAAAATTAGGGACTTGAGAGAAAATAGCCGACTGTGAAATCCAAAAGGAATGGTCGACGACAGATAATGCCAGAAATGTTTTAGTGCAAAGTAAATAATTGCTATGTTATTCATGCTGAATTTTAGGTCCAATCATAATAAAACAAGATCTTATTTCCATACTGATCATTAGCACATTAGATTTGCATTTCTCATCCATGTGCCTATATTCTTCATGCATATAAGTGCAAAGACAGAAAAAAGGCAAAGCACCATTCACATCGTCTTCTCAAACAAGAGAAGTAGATGCCTTATAGCAAACACAGGAGAATTTGCAGATCACAGTTTTTGACATGGGACAACAACTGCACACGATCCAGGCAAACCAAGCATGCATGGAATGGAAGTGGATGAGATATTTCCAAAAAAATAAAAAAAAATAAAAAAAATAAATAAAAAATAAATAAAAAAATAAAAAAAAATCTTTTTTACTCTGTCACCTTCAGGTTCGGGAGGCCTAGGGATTTTCTGTCCTTTATTTTTAATTTCTTGTGTGTTTTATGCATGTTCATTTTGTATTTTATACATGTATCCTCCCATGATGAAGACACTGTGTCTTTCAAAGTGTAGAGGAGACTTATATTTTCAGTTCATTTCACTTATAAAAAAAAATAAGTGTAAAAGAAAAAAAAAAAAGAAAAAAAATAAAAAATGTGTGACAAAAAAAAAAAAGTGTCAACTTCTTTACCTTAGTTCAATGTTTTAGTCTCTACATGTTGATTGGTTTATATTTTGCTTGTTGAAATAGAAGTCTTGAATAATATACCATGATTAAGAGATTTAAACGTTTTTATGAACTTAGGTATTAAAGTATGACATATAAAATTTTTCTTTGGTAAATATTAATCTTCTAGATATTATCTTTGACCTTAGAGAAGCACGAATCCTAACTTAAATGAAGAATAGGAAGGCAAGGGAAACTAAAGCCATAATACTTGTATGTTTCAAGTCAATAAAGGATGAGGGTATTTTAAGAGAAAAATAAAAAAATAATAGAGGGAACAACGGAAATCCGTTCTAAAACAAAGTGGTACGGAGCATAAAATGCAACCGCTTACTATTTACATTCCCACATCTCTCTAAAAAAAAAGAAGAAAAAAAAAAAAAGGAAAATGTGGTATAGAGCATAAAATGCAACCACTTTGTGAAAAAGAAATAAGTTATCTAAAAATACCTTGAGATAAGAAAATCTGTGCTAGAATTGTCCTAAGTACTTCCTATTTTGCATTTTAAGGTAGGAGGATTGCTTATCTCACATTTTGAATGACTAGATTTTGTATAGCCATATTGACAATTTTGAATGTCATATTCATTTATACTACTTGGTTCATAAACACTTCAATCTCTTATCTTTGGTCTATTACTTAAGAAGTCTAAATCAACGAGCAAAAATAAACATGATCAACATGAGTTCAAAAAAGATTAATGTTTTGCTTAGAGACAAGCACAAAACTAAGTGCGGAGGAATTGATAGCCTCACAAAGCGGGCAAATTTTGTTATGGTATTTTCATTTGATTTGCATGATTGCATGTTGTTTTTATACATTTTACGTTTGCTCGTGGTTATTTTAAAGTGATTATAGGAATACAATTCGAAAAAAAAAACAAAACAAAAAAAATGTTTTTATACATGAGGGAGTTGCACATTTTATCCAATCACCCTCTCTTTCCAAAAAAAAATGTAAATTTTTGTCCTCAGCTAAATAATCCGCTTTAATGTGCTTTCATTTTTTAATCCAAGGGCAAGAGGCCCAAATGCTAATCCAGCAAATAATTTCAAAAAAAATTTTTGTTGTTGTCTTTTGCTATCTCTAAGTGCAGAAAATAGGAATCAATAAAGAAAAAAAAGCGGTGGACCACTCTTGCTATCTCTAAGTGCAGAAAACAGGAATCAATAAAGAAAAAAAGCGGTGGACCACTCTTGCAGTAGATGGGCATTTATGCCCACATTAATTGGACCACTCTCGCAGGTGAGTTGGATGCCTCCTTTTTATTTCTGTGGCTTTGGTTAGCTTTCATTTTTATTGCCTTTTGTCCGTTTTGGAATAAAGAAGATGGGCATTTATGCCCGCATTAACAAGGTGGACCACTCTTGCGAATGAGTGGTATGTCTCTTTTTGTTTCCGTGGCTCTGTGTAGGAACAAAGCAAATAAAAAAAATCAATCAAAAAAAAAAAAAAAAGAAAAAAAAGCAGCACACGGACAAATGACGTCCGAATAAAGCGGTAAGTCTTCTCTTGCGTCAATTCTAGCTTTCATTTTATTGCCTTTTGTCAATTTTGGAATAAAGTAGATGTGCATTTATGTCCGCACTAACAAGGTGGACCATTCCTGCAAATGAGTGGAATACCTCCTTTTTGTCCCTATGGTTTTGTTTTCTCTGTGCAGGAACAAAACAAATCGAAAAAAAAGGATAGCGGTGGAAACATCCGGAGATGCAGGAGATGAGGCATCCGAATAAAGTGAAATAAAGCAACAGTCTCAAAAAAAAAAAAAAAATAAAAAACAATCAATTTCGAGTCACTTGCCACACGGGGGCAAACTCAGCACATCCCCTCAACCTCCAGGTAAGTTTTCTTTCAATACCGCATCAGGAAAAGTATACCTGAAAATTTGAGAAAAAAAAGAAAACAACAATTTTTGTTAAAATTTAAAAGACTTTTGTTAAATTCAAAGTTGCAATGGATAAAAAAAATAAAATTTTCAAGGTTTGCTTAAAAGATAATATTTTTGGTCTCAAGACAGAATTCCAAACTGGGGGCAAAAATACAATCTTTTGTCCTGATGCAAAATTCCAAATTTCAAAATTCATGATTATTAATGCATGGGGGCATGTGATGCTCCAACATTTAACAAAGGCAAGATCTGTTTGTACACAGAAATTGCTCTTTCCTTTTGAAAATGTTTTCAGGTCAACCGGCGTTAGACCCCACCGAACAGTGATGATGTATTGCGAAACTGTTTGGATTTTCTCATCCCGATCAATGATGATGTATTGCGAAGTTGATCGAGTTAATCCCTTTCCTGATTAGTGATGTTGTGTTGCGAAGCTAATCAGAACAATTTCAACCTCCGAACAGTGATGATGTATTGCGAAGCTGTTTGGGTTTTCTCCTCCCGGTCAATGATGATGTATTGCGAAGTTGATTGAGTCAATCCCTTTCCTGATTAGTGATGATGTATTGCGAAGCTGATCAGGACAATCTCAATGACCAACCAGTGATGGTCTCTCAAAGCCGTTAGGTCCCACCAAGCAGTGATGGTGTATTGCGAAGCTGATCAGGACAATCTCAATGACCAACCAGTGATGGTCTCTCAAAGCCGTTAGGTCCCACCGAACAGTGATGATGTATTGCGAAACTGTTTGGATTTTCTCATCCCGATCAATGATGATGTATTGCGAAGTTGATCGAGTTAATCCCTTTCCTGATTAGTGATGTTGTGTTGCGAAGCTAATCAGAACAATTTCAACCTCCAAACAGTGATGATGTATTGCGAAGCTGTTTGGGTTTTCTCCTCCCGGTCAATGATGATGTATTGCGAAGTTGATCGAGTCAATCCCTTTCTTGATTAGTGATGATGTATTGCGAAGCTGATCAGGACAATCTCAATGACCAACCAGTGATGGTCTCTCAAAGCCGTTAGGTCCCACCAAGCAGTGATGATGTATTGCGAAGCTGGGTCCCTTTCTTGATCAGTGATGGTGTATTGCGAAGCTGATCAAGACATTCTCCATACTAAAAACTCCGAAGCCGATTAAACTGAGCTGAGGAGAAATTGCTCTTCTCGACAGAACCCTTGAACGTGGCCAGATGACTGCCAATGCTTAGAACGCTAAAGTAGTCCGACTGGAGCCTTCAGGTCTTTTCAACAACAAAATCCTCCCTAGCTGATCAAACTGAGCTGAGGAGGTGGACAACAAAGCCGATCAAACCGTGCTTTGGATTCTTTTCAAAATCCCCTGAAGCCGACTACACCGAGCTAAAGAGGTGAACAACAAAGCCGACTATGCCGTGCTTTGGTCTGTTTTCAAACTCTCTGAAGCCGACTACGTCGAGCTGAGGAAGTAAACAACCAAGCCGACTATGCTGTGCTTTGGTCTCTTTTCAAACTCTTTGAAACCGACTACGCCGAGCGGAGGAAGTAAACAACCAAGCCGACTACACCGTGCTTTGGTCTCTTTTCAAACTCTCTGAAGCCGACTACACCGAGCTGAGGAAGTAAACAACCAAGCCGACTACGCCGTGCTTTGGTCTCTTTTCAAACATTCTCTGAAGCCGACTATGCCGAACTGAAGAGATTGCTCTTTCTTTTGAAAATGTTTTCAGGTCAATTCAACAGAACCTTGAAACTGGAGCCTTCAGGCCGATCAAACCGAGCCTCGGAGGTGTCTTCAAAGCCAATCAAACCGAGCTTTGGAGAGATCACAAATTCGACAGAATCCTCTAAAGCCAATCAAAGTGAGCTGAGGAGGTGTCTTCAAAACCAATCAAACCGAGTTTTGGAGTCATTCATAGATTCAACGGGAGCCGACAAAGCCGATCAAACCGAGCTGAGGAGGTGACCAGATTTTCAAATTCAAATTCTTCGAGCCAATCAGACCGCGCTTCGGAGGTGACTTCAAAGCCGATCAGACCAAGCTTTGGAGTTGATCACAGATCCGACGGGAGCCGACAAAGCCGATCAGACTGAGCTTTGAACGTGACCAGATGATCAAATCAATTTTAATCAAAATCTGACTGAAGCCAATCAGACCGAGCTTCAGAGGTGTCTTCAAAACCAATCAGACCGAGTTTTGAAGATGATTACCAGATTGAAGGCGCGTCAGTGGACCACTTTAGCATTAATTGTTTATACAATTAATGATAAAGTGTGGGGGCAAACTGTTGACGCGTGTTTTTTATGCCCCGCCTGATCCAATGATGATACGAGATTGGTTCAATATCATCTAGAAGTCTTTTAATCCAAGGATTTAAAAAAAAAAAAAAATAATAAATAAATAAATAAATAAAAATAAAAAATAAAAATAAAAAAGAGTTGCATCATGGCTGCATCATGGCTGCATCACACAGCTACTGTGCAGCTGTGTGATGCAGTTGTGCAGCATAAAAAAATATATATATATAAAAAAATAAAAAAAAGAAAAGAAAAGGGAAAAACGCGTAGCTACAGTAGCTGTGCTACTGTAGCACGCGTTCCCTAATCAAATGCACTAACTTAAAAAAAAAAAAAAAAAGGAAAAACCCGTAGCTACAGTAGCTGCCACACTTCTACACTAGTACTACACACTTCTTCACAATCTTAAATCTTAAAAAAATATATTGTGCGGTCAAATTTCTCTTCAAAAATTCACAAAGAAAACACACTTAAATCCTTGGAAACAAAGCTTCTAGGAGATCTGTTTGATCCATTCACAATCTTCAATCTGAGGATCAGGTAATTTCCTTAACATTTTTGTATCTTTTACATACTTTTATTTTATTTACATATTTTTGTGTTGTTTATATATTTTTATGGTTTTAGTAATTTAAGTTTCTTTAAATTATAGTATATTTATATTTGGCCATTTTATATACCCTTAAATCATAAAAATCACTTAAAAATAATTCTATAAAAATAATAATAATAAATATGCAGTTGTTCATCGGTGAACAGTAATTGTTCATCGATGAACAGTAAATGTTCTTAATTTTTCCGCAAATACACTGTTCACACACTGTTCGCGCACTATTTAGATACTATTCACACACTGTTCACGTACTATTTAAGCACTTTGTCGCCCGCTAAGAGCGGATCTTTTATTTATTTGTTTTAATTGCTTTGGTTATTGTTTTATTTTGAATAATTGCTATGTGATAATTAGATTTGTTTGGGACGATTAAACAATTTTCCAAATAGGAACTCGGTCCGATTTATTTGGGTTGGGTTTAATTAAATAAATAATTTGGCTTTTCTAACTAAAATAAATTAGAAATCATAGGTTAATAATAGAGGACGGTTTTTCCGGGCGTCGGCTTCCAACGGGCCGGCGTACCCAATTCCCTTACCCAGAATCACATTGTTGTGCCTGACCAGTCTTTTAAAATAATTTGGCCTTAAAACAAAATTGGGTTTAAAAAGAAGTCATTTTTATAAAAATGGTCCCATTGCCTAAACAATGGGTGGCGACTCAAAATTGTTTATAAGACCGATTTATCGGCATCGCATCCAAATAAAAATATTTCATCAAAAATCACAAAAAAGATGTTTTCGGGTCCTTCGGGGGGATTTTTGGTGAAAACACGCACCAGTAAAAAATGAACAAGTCACGAATTAGCAAGTGGTTTCACAAGAAATAGCATTACGGAGGTCACAAAGGCAAAGAAGTGTAGCTATTTCTAGTGATTATGTGGTTTACTCACTTGAGCATGAATGTGAATTGAGCAATGATAAGGATCCAGTTTCTTTCCAGAAAGCCATGGAATGTGATAATTCTGAAAAGTGGTTTAATGCCATGAAAGAAGAGATGCAATCAATGAGTGATAATCAAGTCTGGACTCAGTCGAGTTGCCTAAGGGTTCAAAACAAGTTGGTTGTAAATGGGTTTTCAAGACCAAACGGGACTCTAAGGGCAACATTGAAAGATATAAGGCCAGACTTGTTGCTAAAAGTTACACTCAGAAGGATGGCATTGATTATAAAGAGACTTTTTCTCCAATTTCCTAAAAGGACTCTTTAAGAATTATTTTGGCTTTGATGGCTCATTATGATCTAGAGCTTCACCAAATGGATGTAAAGACATCCTTTCTTAATAGTGACTTAGAGGGGGAAGTATACATGGACCAGCCAGAGGGATCTGTGGTCAAAGGAAAGGAAAATTTGGTGTGTAAGTTAAAGAAGCCAATATATGGACTGAAGCAAGCTTCCCATCAAAAGTATCTCAAGTTCAATAATACCATCACTTCATATGGATTTATAGAAAACAGTGTTGATCGGTCTATTTATATGAAGGTCAATGGGAGCAAGTTCAACATGTTAGTCCTATATGTTGATGACATTCTTCTTGCTACTAATGATGTTGGGTTGTTACATGATATAAAGGTTTTTCTCTCTAAGAACTTTGAAATGAAAGATATAGGTGAGGCATCCTATGTGATAAGAATAGAAATATTCCGTAATAAATCACTAGGACTATTAGGATTGTCTCAAAGAGCTTACATCAACAAGGTATTATAGAGATTCAAAATGGAAAAATGCTCCGTAGGAATAGTTCCAATTCAGAAAGGAGATAGGTTTAGCGAAATGCAATGTCCTACGAATGATTTGGAATGTAAAGAGATGGAGTCTATTCCCTATGCGTCAGTAGTTGGGAGGTTAATGTATGTTCAAACATGTACTCGACCGAATATTAGTTTCACCGTAGGAATGTTAGGGAAATATCAAAGTAAACCCGGGATGGACCATGGGAAAGCTGCAAAGAAAGTACTTAGGTATTTACAAGTCACTAAGGATCCTATACTCATCTATTAAAGTCCAGCCATTTAGAAGTGGTGATCGGATTCAGACTATGCCGGTTGTGTAGATTCGAGAAAATCTATATTTGACTACTTGTTTCTCCTATCTGGAGGGACAGTGTCATAGAAAATGGAAAGCAGTCTATCATTGCTACTTCCACAATGAAGGCCGAATTTGTGGCATGCTTTGAGGCCACTGTTCATGCATTGTGGTTGCGAAACTTTGTCTCAAGTCTAGGTATTATCGACAGTATAGCTAGACAGTTGAGAATTTACTGTGATAATTTCACAACTGTTTTCTTGTCTAAGAACAATAGGTATTCTAAGGGTGCAAAGCACATAGATTTAAAGTACCTATCTGTAAAAGAAGAAGTGCAAAAACATAAGGTGTCAATTGAGCATATCGGTACTGATCTGATGATAGTGAATTCGCTAACTAAAGGCTTACTACCCAGAATCTTCACTGGCCATATTGATAGGATGGGCATTATAGATAAGTCCTTGTTAGCATGATGTTCAAACTTGTATATATATACACATATGGTTATTTTGCTCATATTATTGTGACACTTAGGGATTCAATTAAAGATATGTTTTTGCTTATTTATGTGTTATCCACATTATAGATGTATACAGTAATGGTTTGAGTGAGATAACAATAATGTTGATTGTAACAATGTGTTTGTTAAATCATTTCTCAATTAAAGTTCTTATGAATTGAGATGGTCTATGATGTATGAAAGGAATCATGTCGATTAATGACTTGTGGCCACCATAATCCGATCACTTTAATTCTAATTAAGTTAACATGATAGATTTAAGAAATGCACATGGGCCAAGTGGGAGAATGTTAAATTATTTTAATAATCTATGTGGCCCATGTAATTAAAGGGCTGATTCTAATTAAGGTGGCCTAAGATGATGGTTATTGGGCTTAATGGGATGAGGACTAGTTAGGGTTTTAATACCCTTCCTTTGCCTTATAAAAGATCAAGGAAATCAACAGCGTAGGAAAAGAGAGTGTGACGGCTATCTCAAACATATAGCGGTGATATGTTGTTTGAAAGAACGTGAAATGATAACTTCCGTTGCCGTTGATAACACTCTAACCATTAAGAGAAAACTTACGGAAAGAAGGCTAGAGTGAAAAAATGTAGATCTACTGTTATGGTGAGAATCGAATTGCTGCAATGAGGTAATCAATAGCAGTGGATCAAGGTACGCTTTACTTATTGTGTATTTTTTATGAAACAAATTCTATGAACAATAAGATCTAGGCTATATTAAAGTTTTATTTAACAATATCCAATCATTACTAACTAATATCAGTTTAACTTTCCATATGTCCTTCAATCACAATATTAGTCTGTGTCAACTTCGGAGTATGAGAGTTAAACGCCTCCACACGAGGATGTTGTTATCGAACCTTGGTCCAATCTTCAGGTGTCTTAATTGCTTACTATTGAAACCCAACATCATGTGTAGAACATGTAACACCCACTGCCCGATCTCGAAAGACCCGACGGTGGATGCCACATTCGGTGCTGGAGGCACCGTCCTAACGTACATATAAATCAAACAATCATATTATGAATTAGAAGTGACTTAGTATTCACAAGTTTAGCAAGTAATAGTATTTTGTTTTGAAAATGATTTGGGAGAATCCTACAGAAAAACTGCAAGAGTTTCCCCTAAAAATAGAAGTTGCCAAACATATGAATACAAAGCACTCCCAAATTCAAACTCCAAACCCCGTCAAACTCCAATAACAACACAATAGCACTTCTATAATTTCATAACTCCATAGTTCCTCAATAACATTATAATATTCATCACTTCAATACATTCATTTAAATATATCAACTTCTAATGTTCTAACCATTAAATAAGTCCAAGTTTATCTCCCAATATATATACACCAAAATAATTTACAATAACATGTTTAAGTTATAAATTAAATAATACAGTCTCCAAAAATGTAATCGTTATACATGCCAAAATTTTTAGTTACATAAAATACTAATCAACTACCAAAAGATCTCTTCAGCTTTGATGCTACTCTTCAGGTCTTTAAGCAGCAAGCACAATCTCCAACCTGCGCGCGATAAAATCAACGCGCTGAGTATAAAACTCAGTGGTGCTCATAAAACACAACAAACCAATGTTGTGATGACAACATACTGTGAACCCCTCCCCAAACATCAAGGCATATGAATGCATGTGACTAAGGAAGAAATGCACGTGATGTGTGAGTCGCCACCTTGTTTAATTATTTTAGGGTAAACTAGGAAAAAACCCTAAGTGACTCCAATTTTAATTAACTTATTTACTAGATTAATTAACCCAAATGGTTAAGGCATGGTCTACGCACCCGAGGTGGATCCCGAGACTATGTCATGCTGATGAACTAACCAAAACAATGAATGCTTTGCAGGGTGAATGAAATAATTGAACCAATGAAAGTGTTTATGTGATTTTGACTTGCCGCCCGGGGTTAAATCCCTAACGTGCCTACGTACTTCCGTTTGAATGGAAGATCAAAGTCAACGTAGTTCGATAGGCCTTCTTTGCAGGGCTTTGAATGGGGATGCTTTATGCATGAGTGTGTGTATGCTTTGTGCATTTTGTTTAGGCATTCTGCCTGAAAATTGATTTTTAGGCATTTGATGCCAAAAATGTTGATTTTAATGGCTTTTAGCCAAAAAGATTAATTTAGGCAATTGTTGCCAAAAATTGATGTGATTTAGGCAATTTATTGCCAAAAATTGGTTAGGCGATTTGTCGCCAAAGTGATTAAGGCATTTGGCCAAAAGTTGGTATTGGAAGGCGTTTAGCAAAAAGATTTGGGCAATTTGTTTGCCAAAAGTGATTATTCAGGCGTTTGTCGCCAAAATGACTGATTTAAGGCTTTTAGCCAAAATGAATTGATTTAGGCAATTTTTGCCAAAAGTTGATGTGATTTAGGCGATTGTCGTAAAGAAAACACAAGATGATAAGAGTTTCCTCAAGTTTCTTGATGTCTTCAAAAAGCTTCAAATAAACATTCCTTCTGCTTTGCTGAAGTCCTTACTCAAATGCCCAACTATGCAAAATTCTTGAAGGAGATCGTAAGCAAGAAAAGGAAGATCGATGATCAAGGAACGGTAATGTTAACAGAGGAGTGTAGTGCTATCATTCAAAATAAATTGCCTCAAAAGTTAAAAGATCCAGGAAGTTTTTCTATCCCTTATAATATTGGAAATCTTGATTTTGAAAAAGCTTTAGCAGATATAGTGCAAGTATTAATCTTATGTCTTATGTAGTTTTTAAGATGCTAGGGATGGGAGAGCTGAAACCAACAAGAATGTCTCTACAATTGGCAGATTGATCAATCAAATACCCAAGACGAATTGTAGAAGATGTGCTCGTCAAGATAGGTAAATTTATTTTTCCTGTTGATTTTGTTATTCTTGACATTGATGAAGATAGAGAAGGATCCCTAATCCTTGGAAGACCTTTCCTTACAACTGCAAGAGCATTAATTGATGTCTATGAGGGTAAGTTAACCCTAAAGGTGGGTCAAGAGGAAGTAGTTTTTAATGTTCTTAAATCTTGTAAGCTTCCTATGGATTATGATGATTGCTTTAAAATTGATGTTATTGATGATTATGTAAAAAACACCTCGAATTTTGAAAATAGAGTGACCATTGATAAAGGTGATAGTGATGATCAAAGCATCAAAGGTAAGGAAGTAAGTGAATTACCAAAGCGAGAATTAAAACAACTTCCATCTCATTTAAAGTATGCATTTTTAGGTGAGAATAATTCTTTTCCTATCATTATTTCCTCTCGCTTATCACTTGATGAAGAGAAAAGGTTGTTGCAGGTTCTAGGAAAGCATACGAAAGCCATAGGATGGTCAATTTCAGATTTGCAAGGAATAAGTCCAAGTGTGTGCATGCATAAGATCCTGATGGAAGAAGACTACAAACCTTCAATTGAGCATCAAAGGAGATTGAATCCAAACATGAAGGAAGTAGTCAAAGCTGAAATCATAAAGCTTTTGGATGCTGCCATTATCTATCCAATTTCGAATAGTATTTGGGTAAGCCCGGTTCAAGTTGTCCCAAAGAAAGGAGGTGTGACAGTTATTTCTAACAAGAATAATGAGTTAATTCCTACTAGAACTGTAATAGGTTGGCGTGTGTGTATTGATTATCGAAAGTTGAACAAAGCAACACCCAAAGATCACTTTCCTTTACCTTTTTATTGATCAAATGCTTGAAAGACTAGCAGGTTATCCTTAATATTATTTTTTAGATGGTTATTCCGAGTATTTTCAAATACCTATAGCTCCTGAGGATCAAGAAAAGACTACCTTCACTTGCCCTTATGGTACTTTTGCTTATAGGAGAATGCCTTTTAGGTTTTGTAATGCACCTGCGACTTTTCAAAGGTTTATGATGTCCCTATTTTCTGACATGGTTGAAAATTTATTGAAGTATTTATGGATGATTTTTTTGTGTTTGGTTCTTCTTTTGATTCTTGTCTTTATAACCTTTCTCTAGTAATGCAGCGATGTGAGGACACTAACCTTGTTTTGAATTGGGAAAAATGTCACTTTATGGTTAGTGAAGGTATTGTTTTGGGGCATAAATCTCAGAAAAGGGGATTGAAGTAGACAAAGCCAAGATAGAAGTAATTAAAAAGCTACCGCCTCCAAATTCAGTAAAGGGAGTAAGGAGTTTTCTTGGTCATGCAGGGTTCTACAGGAGATTTGTCAAGGATTTCTCCAAAATCATAAAACCTTTTTGTAATTTATTAGTTAAGGATGTTCCTTTTGATTTTAACCAAGAGTGTTTGAATGCTTTCAACAGGTTGAAGAAAGAATTGATTTCAGCTCCTATCATTGCTACACTAGATTGGAGCCTACCTTTTGAACTCATGTGTGATGCTAGTGATCATGTTATAGGAGCTATTATTGGGCAAAGAAAAGAAAAGAAGTTGCATGTCATTTTTTATGCTAATCGTACATTGAATGATGCACAATTAAATTATGCCACCACTGAAAAAGAACTTCTTTCTATTGTTTCTGCTTTTGATAAATTTAGAGCATATTTAATTGGAGCTAAAACAAAAGTCTATACTGATCACTCAACTATTAAATATTTGTTAGAAAAGAAAGATGCAAAGCCTAGACTAATTTGTTGGGTTCTTCTCTTGCAGGAATTTTATTTGGAGATTCGTGATAAAAAGGGAACCGAGAACCTTGTAGCTGATCACTTGTCAAGGCTTAAGTTGGGGAAAGAAGGGTAAGCAGAGTTGCAAATTAATGAAGACTTCCCCCTTGAACATCTTCTTCTTCTAGCAAATATACAAGCTCCGTGGTATGCCGATATAGTTAACTACCCTGCTTGCAAGATTACTCCTTCTAATCTTTCTTATCAACAAAAGAAAATTTTCTTTCATAATCTTAAATATTACTATTAGGAGGAGCCTTTCTTGTTCAAATATTGTAGAGACCAACTCTTTAGACAATGTGCGCTGGAAGAAGAGATGGAAAGTGTTCTTCGTTTCTGTTATTCAATGTCACGCTGCAATTTTTCTGTGTCTGAAATAGTAGTTTTACCGGTCTGTGAATAGTACCACCAATCTAAGAATAGTACCACCGGTACGAGATTCGGTATTATTTTGTTCCGGAAAAATTACGATATATGTTTTATATTTTCTTTAATATTTTTGGAGCATGTATGCATGGTTTTTATAGGTAGAAAGTAAGTAATGAATATTTTTGGAGAATTTAAATAATTAGTGAATAGTGAATTATGGTGTTATGGTGTTATATTGATTAAGGAAATTTGAGGAATTATGTTTAAGGATTAAATTTGAGAATTATGTGAAGATAAATAATATTTTGAAGGAATTTAGTTGGAGAATATTTGTAGCCATTAGATTAGTTACTATTGACTCAATCTTAGCTACCCAATTTTGGGAAAAGACCAAAACACCCTTAGTTGCTTTATAAAAGTCAACCCCAATTATTTGAGTAGCCATTTCTCTTTTTCTTCTTCATCTTAGGCGTCTTCTTCTCCTCCTTCTTCTCTTTGTTTCCTTCACTTCTTACTTGTTAAATCCACCCAAATTAACCCACCCAACTTGATTTAAGTAATTAATCCTAGAGATTAAAGCTTAAGAAGAGATTCTTAGTGAATAATTTCAAGTAATTTCGAGAGTTACTACTTAAGCCAAAGGGTGGAGAACCTTCTACCAAAGAGAAGGGCAAGCTAAGGCTTAAAGAGTTTTATTTAAGCTTGATAGAGCTTGTGTTCAAGGTTAGTGTTCATAAACACATTTACTTTGTTTGATTTTTTATTTTGTGAAGTTTATGCTACTTTGTGAAAATTGAGAATTTGATATGAAATGATTTGATTGCGGAACTTTGGTTATATAAACTTGTTCTTGGGTGATTTCTAAGCACGACTACATGTTTGATTTTAAAGGAAAACATTTTTTCTTCTTCTTCCAAGAGAGGTCGAACCTACTAAGGACTATTTTTCGATTCTTTTAATTCTCCATCTGTATCTGAGCTCTTCATGAAAGTTGTAGATCTACTTCTTAGTTTTCCAACCCATCCTCTTGTGTCCAATTTTGATACATATAGCTCAACTTATGGCTGAAACACCCCAACTGACTCTGTTATGCCAGGCCACATGCATCTTTGAATTGATTGCCCATTTTGACCACTATAATGGCAAGATTATGTTCTAAGTTCTTCATGAAAGTTGTTGCCATGTATCTTAAGACTTCTGTAGTTTTGGATTGGTTTAATTTGAGTGTTGGATAAGTAGGAATTTGATAAACATTGGACTTGGTTCTGCTGAATCAGGTCTAGACTGTTGGTCTATGTTCCTAACTTTTGTTTACTATCTTACAGATTGATCTGGGCTGTGGTTCCTCCATAATATTTGTAGCATTTTGTCTTATATTTGTAATGAATTTAATTTTACTCAATTTGGAGACCTATAACTCAAGTTATGTCTTAAAAACACAACAAAGGTCAAGGTTATTTTAATGCTAAAAATTTTCTATGCCTTGAATCATAGGTTTATTTGAATAAATGTATATATGAATCATGTGTGATGAAGTTCTCTTGATTATTTGTTTGTTTTAGGATTTATTTGACTAAAATAAGACATAAGTTTGAAAAGTATTGTTATGGATATGTTTAAATGGATATTAAAGTTATATTGTATATATGTTATGTTTACTAATTCTTCCCATGAATAAATTGTTGGATTTTGGGGGAAAGTGTGGAATTGGTTTAGATAATGCATGATGAGGGTTTAAATGTATACTTGGATGCATAAGAGTTATGTTAACATGCTTGATTGAAGGAGGAAATTCCTCCCATTGGTTTTCATTAAGAGGTCGAACCACCCTAGGGTGGTAAGGCTTACTTAATTTCTTTTTATGATATGCTATATAGATGATATAAGTATGATTATTTTGATAACCTTCATATGTTTAGAGTTTATGAAAAATGGGTACTTAAAGTGTATGTGCTTTGAATTTTAAATAAGGAAAGTATGATTTTATATGATAAGAAATTACTTATAATAAATTTCATTATGACTTTAAGAAAGCTTTAAAAGAAAATGAATTTATGAGAAATTTCCTATGTTAAGTAATTATATTTAAGTACGAAGTTTTCATCAGCTACTTAAGTTCTAAAGTAAGCTTCCATTATGACTTCAAGAAGACTAAAGAATAAGACAAGTTTTATGAGAAGTGTTATGAATTAAGAATTAAAACAAGGATTTTGGGCTCTAATATACTTGGCATGAATTTGATGCATGATTTGATTTTATTATGTAAGATGATGGCGACCTAAGGCGATTATGAATAAGATGGCGACCTAAGGCCATTATGAATAAGTTGGTGACCTAAGGCCAATATGAATAAGCTATGAAAACCTATCTGCTTCTCTTTCCCCTAAATGTATGCTAGCCCTTGGAAAATATTTTTAAGGCAATTAGAGGAATGAGATTACAATATTTTAGTAAACCTTACTTTGAAAATTAATGATTATGTTATCAAATTGAATTTTCAAAGCATGATATTTTGATACATGGTTTTAAAATAAATAGTATGTGTATTGGTATAATAAATGTTCAAGTAATGAATTTATGATTTGGAAGAATTAAATTATTTATGTTATTAATTATAAGTTTATTTGATGTTTCTTTTGCCATAAATGTAAATGTATGTTGAAATTTAATGATTCTATAATTGTAAATGATTTTATGAAATTTGTATTTTAAGTAAGTTGTCATCGCAACTTTGGTAAGTATGTAAATTATGAGCACCACTGTGTTTTATACTCAGTGCGTTGATTTTATCACGCGTAGGTTAAAGACCGTGGTTGCTGCTTGAAGACTATAAGAGTAGCATCAGAACAGAAGAGACTATTGTGGTAGTAGTAGATTGAGATTTATGTAATTAAGAATTATGGCATGTATAATTATTAAATTTTCAGAGATTATGTTATTTGAACTATAACTTAAGCATGTAATTATCAATTATGTTGGTGTATATATTTGGAGATAAGCATAAGATTTATTAAATGATTATAAATGAAATATTTTCAGATAGTTGGTATGATTAGTTTATTAAGACTTGATATATATAATGAATCCAATTAATTAATAAATATTAAAATGCTATTGAGGATTTATATAGTTAGAAAGATATACCAGTATTGTTGTGTTATGATGATTATTTGGAGATGTTGGGAGTTTGGAGTTTAAATTGGGAGTGTTTTATATTCACATGTTTAGCGAGCTCAGTTTTTAAAGGAAAATTCTTACAGTTTTTTAAAGGATTTTCCCCAATGTGTATATAAAAAAACGAAATTAAATGACTATAAAAAAAAAATTATTCTCTAAACTTGTGAATGCTTAATTACTTCTAATTCATAATTTAATTTTATGATTTATATGTTAAGTTAGGATAGTGGCTCCGGCACCGAATGTGGCATCCATCGTTAGGTCTCTTGGGACTGGGCGATGGATGTCACATTCAATGGAATGTGGAGGACATTTTGGAGCATGCAAGACGACAGCACGTATTTTAGAAAGCAGTTTGTAATGACCTAACTTATTTAAAGATGCTTTTAACTTTATTCGTCTTGTGATCATTGTCAAAGGTTAGGAAATATCTCCAAGAGACATGAGATGCCATTAAACAATATCCTTGAAGTGGAGATCTTTGATGTTTGGAGCTTGCATTTCAAGGGACCGTTTCCATCTTCTTATTTTGACTAATACATTCTAGTAGCAGTGGATTATGTCTCAAAGTGGGTGGAAGTTGTTGCTCTTCCAAGTAATGATGCCAAAAGTGTGATGAATTTCATTAAGAAATACATTTTCACACATCATGTTACTCCAAGAGCAATAATCACAGACAGAGGTAAGCATTTTTGCAATAAGTACTTAATTCTCTTCTTTCAAAATATGTTGTTGCTCATCGTGTAGGTACCCCATATCACCCTCAAACAAGTGGACAAGTGGAGGAAACTAATAGGGAGATCAAGAAAATACTGGGGACCACAGTTGGCCAATCAAGGAAGGACTGGTCCAAAAAACTTGATGATGCACTTTGTGCCTATAGAACAACATTTAAAACAACAATTGGTATGTCTCTGTATCGAATGGTCTATGGTAAGGCATGTCATCTTCCTGTTGCGTTAGAGCAGAACGCATATTGGGCAATCCAGTTTCTTAACTTTGATACCAAAGAGGTTGGTTAAAAAAGGTTACTTCAATTGAATATGATGGATGAAATGAGACTTCATGCTTATGAGAACGCCAAGATCTATAAAGATCGTACCAAACAGTGGCATGATAAGCACATTATTCTGAGAAATCTAAAGGTAGGCCAACAGGTATTGCTCTATAACTCTAGTGTGGGTCCCGTTTATATATGGCACAACCCAAGAGGGGGGGTGAATTGGGTTTTCTAAAAATTTAACTTTCAAAAACAAAAATCAGAATTCTGTTGCAGCGGAATTAGAAAGCATTTGTGAGAGTTAGTTATCAAGTTTAGAACTTCCTCACAAAGCTTATTGCACGATTAGAAAGACTCTGTGAAGAACAATTATTGCATTTAGAACTGCTTCACAAAGCTTAAGCAATTTTAGAAAGACTCTATGAAGAACAGCTATTGCGATTAGAACAGCTTCACAAAGTTTATTGCTATTTTAGAAAGACTCTGTGAAGAACAGCTATTGCGATTAGAACAGCTTCACAGAGCTTAAGCAATTTTAGAAAGACTCTGTAAACAACAGTTATTGCATTTTAGAACTGGTTCACAAAGCTTTAAGCAAGATTAGAAAACTGATTATAATTCATATTGTGAATTACACTGAATATAGAAGGACACATTAGAACTTGGTATAATCACAATACAGAAATCCAGAGTTCTAATGTTCCACAGAGATAAAGCTTATTCACGATTAGAATCAGAAACTCATTAACAACATCGCATTTCTAAACAGATTAACAGTTGCGTAAATAGAATACAATCAAGCAGAACTTCAGAAAGTAAAAGAAGATAAACACAGAGATTTATAGTGGTTCGGCACTAACTCGCCTACATCCACTCCCCAAGACGCATCTTGAGATCCTCCACTATGTTATCTCTTTTCAAGGGCAAGAGACAAACCAACAATACAAGGAAATAGATCAACACCTAGATCTAACCTTTATCCCACTAGATTTTCCAAAGGTTCTAGTTAACCTCAACCCTTTCTGATTTTGCAGAGATCAGAAACTCAAATCAAGACATTAGAATCTCACACAAGGAGAAGGTCGCTTGATAACCTATAACACCATAGCTTTTCACCTAAGCTATTACATAAAAGTTTTCAAATAAAGAGCCTGTCTACAACAGATTACAGAATCTATATAGACAGAGAGAAATGCAAATATAAGCACAGGAAGAACAGAAAACGAATTTAGAAAACAGATTTAAAGATCAGAACTGTTCTTCAGAAAATGTTGTTAATAAATTTTCTTTTCTCTTAAAAATTTTTCTTGAAGCAAAGAGACGAAAAGAAATAGGGGGATTGAAGAGAGAGTTTTGAGAGATTTAAACTATGAACAATGAACTCATACTCTTTTGCAAAACCCATTCTTTTTAAAAGAGGAAATGGTTTTTATATGAAAAGATGATTTTCTCTTAGAAGTTAACGTTGAGATTTTTAATGAGCAATAAAGTTTCTGATGTTTTTAAACTAACGAGGCAATGCATGGGTTGCAATTAAAAGGGTTGTTTGACCACATTTAATATTCACACATACAAGGTTTGGAGGTGAAAGGTTCAGTTTAGAAAACAGTGTAACATTTATATCAGAAACAGCCAGCTGTATTAGAAACAGCCAGCTGTATTAAATTAGAAACTGCTTTTTAGATCAGAAAATGCTTTTTGCAGAATTTCATTTAATAGCTACCAAGAATATTTACTCCAAAGATATTTTAGATGGAAAAACGTGAAGAGTAAAGATTTTGGCTATATCCTCTTAATAAATTTATTCAAAAACATTTCAAAACAATTTTGAGAGATATAAAATAGATTTGTGCTTATAATATCATTTACTCTCTATCCCACAATAATTTCCTAAGACTTATTATAATACGAACCAATAGAAAATATCTTCATTAATCTTCATGGTCTTCAAATAAAAATCTTGGGATGTAGGAACTTCATTTCTTCAATAATTTTCAATAATAATTTCTGCATAAAATAATATTAGCACATACAAGAAAATTAAATTTATTTGTTTTGTATAATCATCAAAATCTCAAGATAAAATTGACCCTTGAGCCAACAATCTCCCCCTTTTTGATGATGACAAAACTAATAAATTTATCAAACATTAAATCATGTGCTCCCCCTAAATTTATGCATGTCAACAAAATACAAGTTCTAAACATAACAGATTTATCATGAAGCAAGATAAGAACTTATATAAAACTCCCCCTGAATAAGTACAATATAATATCTGTGGGGATTAGAACAGAATACAGATTTAGAAACTGACATTAGAATTAAAACTGAGTTCTAAGTCTTTTAATCAGAGCATACTTAGAATTGAAACTAAGTTTTAAGATCTAACAATCAGAGCATGTAAAGCATATTCTGTTCACATAGAAACAAAACATTAGAACAAAAATATCACAGATTAGAACATTATAAGCAAAGTGATTAAGTACTTAAATAAATATACTATGTGCTCCTCCAAGTACTCAAGCATCAAGTGTACTGTGTTCTCCCACATTATAATAAAAATATCACAGATTAGAACATGATAAGCAAAGAGATTAAGTACTTAAAATAAATATATTATGTTCTCCTCCAAGTACTCAAGCATCAAGTGTATTGTGTTCTCCCCCTTTTTGTCATCAGAGAAAAGGGTTAGTAAATCAGAGCAAAATAGAAATAAAAAAATAAACAAAGTGAAAAAAAAAATTTTAAGTAAACGACAGACACAAATAAAAATCAGAGCAAATAACAAAAAAATTGTTCACAAAACAAAATAGAAACACAATCAGAGAGTAGATTAGAAAGAAATCAAATAGGTTTAGAATCAGTTCTGAGTCTTTTCGATGTCCTGAGATTCTGAGCAGGTGATGTTTTAGTTGGATTCTCAAATTGTTTAGAAAAGGGATGTAGAGGAGGTTTTCTTTCATGAACTCTATTTCCCCCTTTTTTTTTTTGTTCTTACTATCAGCTTCTTCTTCTTCTAAACTTAATGTTTTCTTTTCTGTTTTGTCTTTCTCAGCTTTTTCTTTTTCTGAAGAATCTTCTTTTTCTTTTTCTAAACTTGATTTCATTTCCGAAAAAAAATTAAGCAAGAATTTAAATAAAAAACACACAAAAACAACAAAAAAAAAAACAAAAAGATGGAATAAATAAAAATAAAATAATTTTTAAAAATGATTTTTTTTTTTTTAAGAAAAAATCTGATGTAGATGAAGATATTAGAAATCAGTGACATTAGAAATCCACATCAGAACCTTACATAGCTCTTCTAAACACAAAAATGTTTTTCAAAGTCACACATGATAGAATTTTAGAACATAACACAGAACAGGTTTTTCAATATCAAATATAGAAAGCATTTTTAGAACATACTCACAGAGTTCTAAAATTTAAGAGTTTAGAACTAACATACCCAGTTCTCTTCTAATCAAGCAAAATTGGCTTTCATTTAAAGGTTTTGTAAAAATATCTGCCAATTGCTTTACGGAAACGTAATCTTGCAAACTTGGTATCTTATTTAATCCGCTGAATACATGGATTTACCCTTGAACTTTGTTATTTTAACCTTGTGATACTCTCAACTTTTACTTTGATACATCAAACACTTCAACTTATAAAATTGCACCTATTAAACTTTTCAATTTTTAAATTTATTTTGTTGAACACTTCAACTTGCAAAATTAGATTAATTACATACTCGTTAAAGAGTTGAAATTTATGAAAATTATTGTTCCAAAAGTCATGCTAATTGCATATCAAGTGAAAATTTTACAGAAAAAAGCCAAAAACTCAAAAAATTATTGATGTTAGTATCGAAAAATATATAATATTACCAAAATTTATAAATTTAAGTACATATTAGGTCATTTGTAAAGTTAAGAAATGAATTTATATATCGAGCCCTATTTAACCTTTTTCGCATGCAGGCTTGTCTTGTATAATTGGTTAATTTGTCCTTTGTTTTGCATACAAAAAGGCCACATATAGGATTTTAAAGCTCTCTCTGGCTTTGTTGTGTGGGTTAAGATTTCATTATTATTATTATTTTTTATTTTTAACCCCTTGTTTGGAATGAAATTCATTTAAAAATCCATATTTTTGTGTTTGAAATAAAAAAAATGCAGATTTCAATTTTAGAAATTCAATTCTATGGAATTGAACATAACTATACCAAATTTCACAAAAATAGTTGGAGTTTTCAAATGAATTACAAAACTAAGTCATCTAACTTTTTATGATAAAACTACCCTTCTCCTTCTACAAAGTCAATTTTACAAAGTCAATTTTTCAATTTTGTTACTTATTTAATTCATTTATTTATGAAACTTAACCAAAACCATGTAAACAAATTTTTTTTTTTTTAGAAAAATATTTTTCTATTATTGTGTATTTTATTCTAACATTTTTCATCTTTTATTTTAATATTTTAAGCAAATTTTTTACTATTGAGGAGAGAGATTCAAATTAAATATACCTTCATTATTAAATTAAATGTAATAATTTTATTAATATTATTTTTTATATTTTTATTTTAATAAAATTATAAAAAAAATTATATAACATAACATAAATATAAGTGGTATTTGTTATTGTAAAATTATTATTTCAAAAATATTTTAGGAAACAAAAGCAAATAAACTTTCAATTATAAATTTGTTCCATACTTGTTTATGTGGAATTTAATTGAATTGCATGTTTTAAACTAATCAAATCAAACATGAATAATTCATTCACAAATGAATTCCATATTTTGAATTTATTTATACCAAACGAACCATATCATTGTAATTTTATTTTGTTGATTATTTCAAATTATGACTCATCACTCTACGAGCTCTTTCTTGATTATGGACGTATTAATTATTTTGCTAATTAAATTATTATAAATTATTGCCAATTAGGAAGCAGTCTGGTTGGTCTTCTCACTTATGTAAAAAGTGGGAGGTCTTGAGTTCGAGTTCTCTCGGACCATAGTTATTTTCACTAATTTGGTGAGCCAAGAGGAGGGTCACTCTCTGTTGTATATTCCACTATATTATTTCGGCTCATAAAAGCCTCCAATGAATTAAAAAATTATTATGGATTATTTTTGATTTAGTATACATACATTAAAATTACATATCTTACATTAAAATTAAGAATTACAATCTCTTTCTTCACAACGGAGGTTACTATATTTTTAAGGGAAGTATTCATAATTATATCAAACATATTGTGGATTACATATATATAATTAGGATAAAGAATGGGTTTAACTTCTTTTTTTCTTTTTTTTAATTTAACGTAGGGTTCAAGTGCCGGAGTAAGGTTGCCATTGCTGTCGCCCTCACGAAATGGGTACTGGGGCTATCATCCATTTTGTGTGCTTAACGAGTTCACAAAATATATAATATATACTCTCTCTGTTTTATTTTATTTAGATGGTTTGATAAAATACCGCATATTAATAATTTAATTAACAAAAATTAAGATATTAAAAAAAAAAAACTCTTCTGTACAATTATAAAAAGATTACATATAGAAAATTAAAAAACAAAATAAAATGAAGTCACGTTTGTATAATGTGCAATGCACGTTTGTATATATTAATAAGTATATTGAAAAAGTGACACGGAACCGGGATCGGAAATCAAAGGAATGAGATGTAAGTTCGCCTCTATGGCACCCCACGTTTATAATGAAACGGAAACACCAATAATCGAGATTAAAACGCTCTATGGCACCCCACGTTTATAATGAAACGGTAACACCAATAATCGAGCAAAGAACAAGATAAACGCCACAAATGAATTGATAAGTTTACCTTAATTCTTGATGCAATTAGAGGATAGCAAATTCTCACAATCACTCTAATTAAGAAGAACATGCAAGAGCATGAGCAATTCTGCCTTTGATTCAAATTATGCCAAAAATCCCGTTTTACATCTTAAGGAGGCTATTTATATGCCTTAAACAAACATAACCCTAAAGAAGAGCATCTAACTAGGCTGCCCTAGGGCCAAAACACATGGGCTTAACTCTAAAACACAAAATAAAGTCATTTCCAGCCCAAAACAAACAACTTAATATTGGGCAGATTGCATGCATCATAAAACCAACCCAAAACAATTTAAATAAACACTATGAGCCCATATTACATATTAATTGGACCAAAACATGCAACAAGGGATAAGGACACGTCCAAGCCCACATCCCTTACATATTAGCATGGCTAGGGTGTGCTACACCAACAGCACATGTCTCCAACATTGTAAGAAGCCTAGGTGTGCCTTCAAGTTCCACACAACACTTGTTAAATGCCACATCATGAAGTTCTTGTGTAATTTGGTCTTGAACATATAAGGATGTGGCTGCCCCATATCTCTTTGCTTGACTTCTTGTAATTGGCCCACTAGGAAACACTAATGGATCTCCCATGTTGTTCTCCTTGCTCCCTTGAGCTCCATGCTTGAGTGATGGTTGATCCATATCATTCCCCCCTTCCTCAAAAAGATTTGTCCTCAAATCTGCATCCATGTCAAAAGGAGACAAATCACTAACATTAAAGGTAGCGGAAACACCATACTCACCTGGCAAGTCTATCTTGTAGGCGTTGTCATTGATGCGTTCCAAGACTTGGAATGGACCATCTCCACGTGCATCTAGCTTAGACTTTCGTTGGTTGGGAAACCTTTCCTTCCGAAGGTGCACCCAAACCCAATCTCCAGGCGCAAACACCAGCTTCTTCCTTCCTTTGTTTGCCCTGTCAGCATATTGTTTGTTCCTCTTTTCAATATTTGCTCGAGCCTTCTCATGTAAAGACTTCACCAATTCAGCCTTTTTATCACCATCTAAACTAGAGAGCTCATGTAAAGGTAAAGGAACAAGATCCAAAACAGTTAGTGGGTTAAATCCATAAACAAGTTCAAATGGAGTAAAACCTGAAGTAGAATGTATGCTTCGATTATATGCAAATTCAATAAATGGCAAACAATCCTCCCAAGTTTTCAAATTTTTACCCACTATCGCACGAAGTAAAGTTCCTAAAGTCCTATTCACAACTTCAGTTTGTCCATCTGTTTGTGGATGACAGGTAGTAGAATAAAGTAATTTTGTACCTAGCTTACCCCACAAAACCTTCCAAAAATGTGAAAGGAACTTAGCATCCCTATCAGAAACGATAGTCCGTGGAACTCCATGTAATCGTACCACCTCTCTAAAGAACAATTCAGCAATATGAATGGCATCATCAGTTTTATGACAAGGAATGAAATGAGCCATTTTGCTGAACCTATCAACCACTACAAATATACTGTCTCTACCATGCCTAGTCCTAGGTAATCCAAGTACAAAATCCATAGAGATATCAACCCAAGGTGAACTAGGAACTGGTAAAGGCATATACAAGCCATGAGGCATAGACTTAGACTTGGCCTGTTTACAAGTAAGGCAAGAATCACAAACTTTCTCGACATCTTTACGCATATGAGGCCAATAAAAATGTTCATTCAACATGTCATAAGTCTTATGTACCCCAAAATGTCCCATCAATCCCCCACAATGAGACTCAAGTACAAGCAAATCACGCATAGAGCATTTAGGAACACAAAGTTTACTGCCCTTAAACAAATATCCTTCATGTCGATAAAATTTATCAAATGCTCCATGTTCACATGCCAAATACACATTGCCAAAATCTGAATCAGACACATACAAATCCTTAACATACTCAAATCCTAGCAACTTAGAACTAAGAGTAGTAAGTAAAGCATGTCTCCGTGACAATGCATCAGCAACAACGTTATCCTTTCCATGCTTGTATTTAATAACGTAAGGGAATTGTTCAATGAACTCAACCCACTTACCATGTCGCTTGTTGAGCTTACCTTGACCCTTCAAGTGTTTTAGGGCTTCGTGATCAGTGTGAATGACAAACTCCTTAGGTAATAAGTAGTGTTGCCATACGTTCAAAGTCCTCACCAAGGCATATAGCTCCTTATCATAGGTCGAGTAATTGAGTTGTGCTCCATTCAACTTCTCACTGAAGTAGGCAATTGGCTTCTTCTCTTGCATCAGCACTCCTCCAATACCTACACCAGAAGCATCACACTCAATTTCAAAGGTGTTCTCAAAATTAGGTAAAGAAAGTATTGGAGCGGATGTCAACTTCCCTTTAAGCATGTCAAACGCTTTCTGTTGTTCCTCGCCCCACTTGAACCCAACTTCCTTTTTAATTACCTCCGTGAGTGGTGCAGCAATCGAAGAGAAATCTTGTACAAACCGTCGGTAGAAACTTGCCAACCCATGGAAACTTCGTACATCCGAAGCTGATTTCGGCGTCGGCCATTCCTTGATAGCTTTCACTTTCTCGTCATCCACCTCTATACCCTGCGCACTCACAACAAAACCAAGAAACACAAGTCTATCTATACAAAATGTGCATTTCTTAAGCTTAGCATACAATTGTTCAGTTCTCAAAGTTTGTAATACTAGCCTAACATGCCCAACATGATCATTAAGAGACTTGCTATAAACAAGTATATCATCAAAGTACACAACTACAAATTTTCCTAAGAAAGCACGTAAAACATGGTTCATAAGCCTCATGAAAGTACTAGGTGCATTAGACAATCCAAAAGGCATAACTAACCATTCATACAAACCATACTTAGTTTTGAAAGCAGTTTTCCATTCATCACCTGGTTGCATTCGAATTTGATGATAACCACTCATTAAATCGATCTTTGTAAAGTAAGTAGACCCACACAACTCATCTAACATGTCATCAAGTCTAGGAATAGGGTGTCTATACTTTACAGTGATTTTGTTGACCGCCCTGCAGTCAATACACATTCGCCATGTACCATCCTTTTTGGGTGCTAAAAGTACTGGAACGGCACAAGGACTCATGCTCTCTCGCACCAATCCTTTCTCCATAAGCTCATCAACTTGCCTCTGCAACTCCTTTGTCTCCGTTGGATTGCTTCGATAGGCTGGTCGATTTGGAATGGTGGAGCCGGGAATGAAATCAATCTGATGTTCTATCCCTCTCAAAGGTGGTAATCCACTAGGTAGCTCCTCTAGAAAAACATCAGTGAATTCCTGTAACATAGAAACAAACACAGGAGGTAAACCATCAAGATTAGTGTCAGCGTTAGAAAACAAAATTTCCTTGAATCTAAGAAGCAACACGGGCTGCCTCAAGGCTATGGCACATTTAACCTCTCTAGCTCTCGCATAAAAAGTGTGTTTCTTTCTCTCCCCTCTTTGTGTTTCACTCACTTTTGGGCCAATAATCTGTTTGGTATCTTTTGTGGCCTCTTTCTTTTCAACCTCTCTTTTAATACTCTTTTGTTCTCTCGAACTGGATGTCTCACTCTCATTTTCCTTCAAAGCTGAAGTTTCTCTCTCTCTCTCAAGTATTTTCTTCTGATCGGTGTACACTTCTTGAGGTGATAATGGAACAAGAGTCACCTTCTTCCCCTTATGAACCAAAGAGTATCGGTTAAAGAACCCGTCATGTAGTGCCTTTCGATCATATTGCCATGGCCTTCCCAACAATAGATGGCCTGCCTGCATCGGTACTACATCACACAAAATCTCATCTTTGTACCATCCAATGGAGAATGGCACAAGCACTTGGCGTGTCACCTTCACCTCTCCACCATCATTCAACCATTGCAATCTATAAGGTTTAGGATGTTTAAGACATGCCAAATTCAACTTATTCACCATACTTACACTAGCAACATTAGTGCAACTACCCCCATCAATAATAAGTAAGCACACTTTTCCATGTATCAAGCATCTAGTGTGAAATATGTTCTCACGTTGTTCAAGGCTCTCCTCCTTAACATGCATATTCAAAACTCGCCTAACAACCAAAGATTCTCCACGTTCAGCAAACAACAAGTTATGCTCATCCTCATCTGAATTATCATTATCAACATCATGCAAATGAGGCATATCATCACAATCACTACATTCGGATTCAGAACTAACATTTCCATCTTCCCTAATAATCATAACCCTTTTATTAGGACATTGAGATGCAATATGCCCTTTTCCTAAACACTTAAAGCATTTAATCTCTCTAGCAGGGTTTATAGAGTTAGAAGTACCTTTGTTTCCTTTGAATGTAGTTTGGGCAACCTCTTTACCTTTCGAAATTGATTCTGTCCTTTGGAAACTAGGACCTTTGAAGTCTTTCTTCTCACCTCCTTTGGACCATTTGGTTCCCAAAGTATTGTTGGAATACTTGTTGGTAGACTTTCCCTTTTTCTGCCTTTCTAGCTTCATGGCCATATCTACCATCTCTTCTAGTGTATCATAGTGATACATCTCCAAAGCATCAGCAATATCGCTATTTAGACCTCCAAGGAATCGTGACATGGTGATTTGGACATCTTCCTCAATCTTAGCTCTTGCCATGCAAATCTCCATCTCCTTGTAGTACTCTTCCACACTCCTCCCTCCTTGCACCATTCTTGCTAGTTTGGTGTGTAAATCCCTAAAGTAATGAGCAGGGACAAACTTTTGGTGCATTAATTCCTTCATGATCTCCCATGGTGGTACTTGGTCGCATCCCCCTGCTTCTTCTTTTTAGTAGCAATTGTTCCCACCAAAACATAGCATATCCTTTGAACTCCACAGCTGCAAGATGGGATTTTCTTCTCCTGGGAATAGTTATGGCATTCAAAGATTTGTTCTACCTTCCTTTCCCATTCAAGATACTCTTCAGCATTGTTGTTGCCTTTGAATTCTGGAATCCTCATCTTAATTGATCCCAAGTCCCCATCAAGTTTATTAGGATTGGTCTCTTCACTTTCTTCATCATCATGGTCTTGAAATCTAGTTTGTGGACGAGTTCTAGTTGTATTAGAGCTATGTGAAGCTTTATCTCTTGCAATTCCTCCCTCATGTCTTGGACAAGATTATTGAAGGTTCTAAACTGTCCTTGAATTGCTTCCATGAAAAGTTTCAATTGAGGATCTTTAATTGGAATTCCATCATTACCATCTCCAGATTTGCCTGTACTCATGGTTAGTATTCAAAAATAGAAAACACGAAAAAAATTTGAGTTAGTGATAAGGCACTCCCTCACGTGTTTACACTCCTCAATCACTCCTTGCAAATCCTCCAATTGTACTTCAGAATTTCAAGCCAACCAATCAATCTCAAAGCACGTTTAGAACACAAGGAAAATAAACCTTAACAAAAGAAACGTAAGCACAATTCTAGAATGAAAACTCAAACGAAATGAATGGTAGCACAAGAACAAAACAATGTACTACTTGATTATTAATTAGAGTGTTGGAACAAGCAAATACACCCTAACAATATAAATGAAGCAAAGATAGCACAAAACAAGAAATAGAAACTAGAATTTGAAAGACAATTTCTGGATATATTGCATGAATTTAGTTCACTACAAGCAAACCAAATATGGACCTAATTAATTCTACCCAATCAAAGCAAGCAACAAAGAAAACCCAAAAAAAAAAAAAAAAAAAAAATTTTTTTAAGGTACTGTAGCAAGTTTGCTATCTGAGTTCCTGTAGCAAGTTACTGTAGCAGACGTTTTAAGGTACTGTAGCAAGTTTGCTTCTGAGTTACTGTAGCAAGTTACTGTAGCACACGTTTTTGACCTTATATCCTCACTTAACCTACAAATGTGACCCAATTTAGGTAGGGTAAGGGCTTAACAAGGTATAAGTGGATGGTTTGTGTCTCCCAATTTCAATTTAGGTAGGTAATGAATTAATATTTAGGTTGCCCAACAATGATTTTTGTGTTTTCTCAAGATAAGATCCCAATCAAGTCAAAATATGATATCCTTCAATTTGAATGTAAGATGGACTATCAATAAATTCCCAAATCAAGTCAAATGCCTTTAGGTTGTCCAGCAATTGTGTCTTTCAATTTCAATCTAGGTAGATATTGACTTAGTTTGTAGGTTGTCCAACAATTTTTGTGTCTCCCAATTCAACTTAAGTAGGTAATGACCTTAACAAATTCTGACTTATCTCTCTTTATCAATAACCTTTTTTTTTTTTTTTTTTTTTTTTTAATCAAGAACAAGCAAACAACAAGAATATTCAAAGATAGATCTTGAATTAGTCAAAAGGGTAACTAGAAAATGATGCAAACAATAAGAAGATACAAAAAGAAAACTAGATTCAAGAAGATTTAAAGAGAAATTATCTAAATCCAACAAAATCTAAAGAGAAATTGTCTAGATCCAATAAGATCTAAAGAGATAATGTCTAGATCCAACAAGATCTAAAGAGATAATGTCTAGATCCAACAAGATCTAAAGAGATAATGTCTAGATCCAACAAGATCTAAAGAGATAATGTAACACTAAGAAACAACAATGAATCCACAACAAGAAAACTCAAATTCCTAACTAAGATAACAGAACTTACCCCAAAACTTTGATTTGGCTCTGATACCAATGACACGGAACCGGGATCGGAAATAAAGGATGAGATGTAAGTTCGCCTCTATGGCCACCCCACCCCCGTTTATAATGAACGGAAACACCAATAATCGAGATTAAAACGCTCTATGGCACCCCACGTTTATAATGAAACGGTAAACACCAATAATCGAGCAAAGAACAAGATAAACGCCACAAATGAATTGATAAGTTTACCTTAATTCTTGATGCAATTAGAGGATAGCAAATTCTCACAATCACTCTATTAAGAAGAACATGCAAGAGCATGAGCAATTCTGCCTTTGATTCAAATTATGCCAAAAATCCCGTTTTACATCTTAAGGAGGCTATTTATATGCCTTAAACAAACATAACCCTAAAGAAGAGCATCTAACTAGGCTGCCCTAGGGCCAAAACACATGGGCTTAACTCTAAAACACAAAATAAAGTCATTTCCAGCCCAAAACAAACAACTTAATATTGGGCAGATTGCATGCATCATAAAACCAACCCAAAACAACTTAAATAAACACTATGAGCCCATATTACATATTAATTGGACCAAAACATGCAACAAGGGATAAGGACACGTCCAAGCCCACATCCCTTACATATTAGCATGGCTAGGGTGTGCTACACCAACAGCACATGTCTCCAACATTGTAAGAAAGCCTAGGTGTGCCTTCAAGTTCCACACAACACTTGTTAAATGCCACATCATGAAGTTCTTGTGTAATTTGGGCTTGAACATATAAGGATGTGGCTGCCCCATATCTCTTTGCTTGACTTCTTGTAATTGGCCCACTAGGAAACACTAATGGATCTCCCATGTTGTTCTCCTTGCTCCCTTGAGCTCCATGCTTGAGTGATGGTTGATCCATATCAAAAAGGGCAATGGGGAGAGACACATTCGAATTGCCAAAAAATTCTATAAAATTAATAAATCTATTTCCTTTATAACTTT
This sequence comes from Jatropha curcas, assembly GCF_041381405.1. Taxonomy (NCBI): domain Eukaryota; kingdom Viridiplantae; phylum Streptophyta; class Magnoliopsida; order Malpighiales; family Euphorbiaceae; genus Jatropha; species Jatropha curcas. Next base: position 19,073,552 of record NC_143158.1, on the reverse strand, counting down.
TCATCTGCACAATAATATATTAAGAAATGAGAAATAAAAATATGTATTACATATCTTTATTCAATTTACATGCTCTATATTTTTTCTTTGTTTTATTAAAATAATCGCAATTATTTTGATTGTGCTTTTTAAGTTCTTATATCCGTGAAATTATAATCTAAGATATCAAAATAAAAATAATTTTTAAAGTGTGAATTATTATATTTTTATGCTTATAAATTTTTTATGCAATATCTTGAATTAAATAATTTTTCCTAGTAAAGTTTATCTTTTTTCAAATTGATCTTTCAAAATGCATGGTTATAATTTTATTTATAAAATATATTGATTTAATTAACTTTTCTTAGTGAATTTTATTTTATTTTTTATTGAATTTATCTTAAATAGTTGTTCTACTTTTGTAATATATTTACGTAAAAAAATTAAATCATGAGTGTGTACGACAGGTCATAAAAACTAGTGTGACAAATGTGTAATCTGCTGGAGAATTTGCTTTGTGATAAAATTCCATACTTTTGCTAGAATAGAATTGTGGAAAAATAATTATTAGTCTCTCAGATTTGCCATAATTATTTAAATACTCGTCTGATTAAAAGGTCTTTCCATCAAAATTAAAGGGTTTTAGACGTTAAAATCATATAAAAGACTAAAACACCCTTGGGTGATGTGGACCATCATGGGATTGCAATGGAGAGAAACCAGAAGTCTCATTTTCTCCCAAATGTAAACTTGACACTAAAAAAAAATCCTCTCAATCACTGATTCATCCATTGAAGCATTTTTCCAGAATGGGATATTTTTTTCATGATTCCAAGTGATTAGTGTGGTAACCGCTGCAAATTGGGGTTGAATCAAACGCAAGAACCTTCAATTTTGAGGTAAATATGCTAAACTTTGACTCATTTAAGTATTTGCTCTACATGATTGAACACCCATTTATTTCTTTCACAGCAGAAAAAAAAAAAAAAAAAAAAAAAAAAAAAAAAAAAAGAACCCTTCAGCTGAAAATATATACTAATCCACAAATGATTCACGTTCCAAATGGTCTCAAATCGAAGAGCCCTGTGGTTAGGCCGAGGCACGCACCTACTTATTTCTGTGGTTAATGCAATTATTGAGAAGGAAGATGGGCCACGTCCCAGGTGCGGGCACACCCTGACTACACCCTGACGTCCCAGGTACGGGCACAACCTAACTACACCCTGACTGCAGTTGCTGCTGTTGGCGAGGAGGGAACACCTAGGTACGTACATTGGGCCGACACCTTGCATTACTGCTAATGAGTATCAAATTAACATATTTTATTTAGGCATTTTCATTGATAATGGCTGTTCTTTATATTGTATAAAGATGTATGATGTTTGGCCATTTCCAAAGGGAAATGATTCACGGAGGTAATATTCTTCATTTGATTTGGTATAATACAAGTTGTGGATTTTGTGCAAGTAAACACTGCGTTGCCAGATTGCTTGATAAGTTAGTAATAATGTTAACTGCAAAGTTTGGTTTGGTGCAAAAAGATTTCTTGTTTAATTGAAGTCCAATTTCATAAACGTGATTTCCAGTACATATTTTCTTAGAACCGAGTAACCAATAAGGGCATATGTTTGGCTTCTTGAGGATTCAGGCTAATAAGGGCATATGTTGTCATTTCAAAATAACTATCTCACCTCTCTCTTAACTTTTATATGATTTTAAAAGTTAAGACCCTCTAATTTTGGACAGAGAGAGACCTTTTATCGAGACGGAACGAATTAAATATTATATTAAACGTCAGGGACTACTTAAATAATTGTAGTAAACCTGAGAGACTAAATAATTATTTTCCCTACAACCGTTGAACATTATTCAACAGCGCTAAAGCAACTCAACAGCACTGAATTACAAATTAGATCCTTAATTACAGCTAGAGATGAACATTATTCAGGTCAAACCAGAATGAATACCTGAGAAATAACACATTGGTTTAAATTTTGAGACTTTTCAATTTATATAATTCAATCACCATTTTGGCCTTTCTACTCTTTTTCCTTTTATCAGAAACAGAAATCAGTTTCTTACTTGATTTCCCTGTTTCTCTACTCCTTGTAATTTGCTTTAAAATATAAGAGCTGTCCCTATGCTGCTAGAAGTTCAGACGCAAATATGCACATAAGAATCAAACTGAAAGAATTCAGAATTCTTCCATTCTGAATTCAGTTCAATTATATATTTATTATGGGAAATTTATTTTTTTAGCTACCGGTAAACCAAACCTACAAGCCAATGCACAATTCTAACCACAGCCAATCAACCTCAACAGAGTTTAATCCAACAAAAAGAGAAAATAAAACTTTAATTTCATAGAGCATACACCTTCAGGCACATGGAAACATTGTTGCATGACAACTATTTGAAAATCAAACTTTATAATCAGCAAGAGCTATAGATGATAAAATATTGAAGAACGCACAAAAATAAGGGATAAATTCCAACCTAATACGATAGTGAAATTAGGAATCAGAATTTAGGACGAAAAAAAAAAAAAAGAAAGAAAGAAAAGAAAAGAAAGGTCAGAATTGGGTCATAAAGAGCATCCAAGAAAAAGAAGTTTCTGGAATTTTCTAGCAGCAGAAGGGAGAAGAAGAAGATGGAAGAGAATTAAAAAGTTCACAGGAGATAAGCAAAAACACTCAGGAAAAAGCCCAAGCAAAAGAACTATATAAACAGAGTTTTTCTAGAGACTCCAGTTTTCCTATTAAGATTAGTGATTACATATGGAAATAATACTTAATAAAAAGTTAATACCAAGTGAGAAAATTCCAAAAGGAAAATTTGCTGAAAAAAAAAATTGTTAAACAATACCAAAACCCTGTCTTCCTAAAGAAAAAAGACTAGGGGTCCACAGGATACTTATACCAAAAAAAGATTATCAGAAAAATCTATTTTGTTGAAAATTTAAAAGTACGAATTAAAACAAAATAACTCTTTCTTTATGGGCTACATGATTACAGGTTCCTTGAAAAGAGCAGTTTGACATGATATAATAATTGCATAATTTGCCAAATCATCCTAGGATGACTTTATATAACTAATTTGATTCCTTTTCTGATTCTCATAGGCATTGAGGTTATATCAAAACAGCATAAACATCTAGATTTTATTCTCTGTGAATGCATCTCAAGGTATCATGAAAAACAAAAGCCTCAACTACAAAATGTACCTTCCTCTAACTTGCCCAAGAATTTCTTGTGCCTTTTCACCATAACCATTCTCAACACCATCCTGCAAAGAATTAGGGTAAAAAACTTGAAGGAAATGATATAAACATAGAAAACTCAGATGAAGAGAACTCAAAAAACTGGTATGACACAAACCTTTGCCCAGTACGAATTATCTTTAAGCCTTTCATCAGAGAAAACCACTTCATCCAGGTTTACTCGTTGAAAATACTTAACCGTCTTTGGCTGTAATGAAATAATTCCAGTTGTAAGTGGACTCACAGAATCAATGATACTCATGAACAGAATTGCAAATGCTACCAACACAACAGGAAACATATTCATGAAAAGGAATTATAGATAGGAGATAGAAAGAGCAAAAGGGTATGCATAAATCCACCTTAATTAAGCTGTCCCATAAAATAATGAACAGAATACAATCATGCAAAACCTGATGAACTTATTTCCCACAAGCCCTTAGAAGAGCTATCAACATTCAACTACACTGAAAACAAAATTTTGGATCCCAGTACAATAATTATCATGTCATAGCAAGTTTGCGTGCACATTAGACACCTAAACAAAACATTGTATAAATTTCATTCATTAATCGTCAACATGAGCATGTCAAACTTTAAGCATACAGAAGTATAAGACCTGGATATGTTAAGCATCTAGTTACCTTTAGCTTCATCGTCAAATGCTTTGCAAAGAATTTCATAACTCTTCTGATTTCCCATCTGCACAAAATGACAAGTAACAATGATCAAATCCTTGAGAAACAATTAAAAATAGGATAAAATGTAAATAGCCAAAGTCTCACACCAGTGGATCAGCTCTTGATGGTGAAATGCTTGATATGGTATATCTGCAAAAAGTTAGAACTGAATCACTAGATAAGAAAAAGGGACCACCAAGAAGTAAAATCATACATTTGGAGGAAATGCAAAATCCAAGATTTGGTACAGCTCGTGAACAAGGAAAAGAGATAAAAGGAGGTTTAGGATAGGAATGAGACATGGAAGGACACCACCTCCTTGCACAAAGCTCGAAAGAAAAAACTATCTCCATGAAGAATATCTTACAGGTCAGAAATAATTCAACAGAAATACACAGATTAGTATAATGGAGGACAGTTTGCACATTATACTCGATATATATTTGAAAGCTAGAAATTAGAAAAATTAGCAAATGACAAGTAAGGTTAGTGAAGGAATGACTAGAAATCAAAAAATAAACAAGAAAAGACAGGGCAGGACGAAGGCCACTGCGGCATAGCCCTCACATTGCAATCAGCAAGCAAGAACAGTACTGTGCAGAAAATGTAGGGTCCTTAAAGGCCGTTTGATATAGAAGTAAATTAGTGTTCAAGATTTTAGTGTTTAACAAGAATCTTTCCCTTCAACCTATTAATTTAACTATCAGCAATATATGAGAAAATATCAAGCGAATATTGTCTCAAGTCAAAAATATACCTCAGCTTACTATAGAAATTCATAGCGTCTACATTTGCTTTTTGGACAGTTAAGACTACAGCACTCATGCAATTCTGCAAAAGAGCAAACAAAAAATTGAATTCCAAATGTAAACTAGCACTATAATCAAATATAAAGCAGACCCCACAAAAAGAAAATGCTTTCAGCACCTTAAGAGCAATAAGCTCAAGAAGTTGCATTAGAAATTTCCCTAATCCTTTCTCTTGTACACGAGACTCGAGCTGAATTTCATATACGTAAAGGACAGGCATTTCTTCCTCCAGAGTAAACCGATAGTGTACAAACCCAACTAACATACTCTCATTTGATGGAGTTTGAGCTTTAGCCTGAGCTTCATAAACGAATATATAACGTGCTTCTGGTGCTACCATTTCCCTTTGCTTCACCTTCTCTTCACTAGCCCAATCAGGACCATAATGCCTCTCCATGTTAGCCTTAAGAAGGTTTTGAAGTTTTCGCTTTAGAGAAGCAGACAGTTTATCACCATTTCCGGATTCCAAGTACAATGACAAGCCTAACAATCACACACAGACAAATTTTATTTATTTTCATTAAAAAAAAAAAAAAGAAAAGAAAAGGACTGCTGTTACCATTTCTATTGAAATGGCGAAATGGCAGGAAAGAAGCGAGATGATCCTTTACAACAGAAGCTGATTTTATCAATTCGTCAATTGCCTTCTTCTTTTCTAATATCTATCAACCAAAAATTGAAAGTTGCGAATCAAAAATCAGATCGTTTTCTTTAAGTTAGTTCTTTCTGTGTTACCTTTCTTCTTTTTGCCCTGCTTCTGTCTTCTTTACTGTGATCGTTCGACGATGAAGCTTCCGACTCCATCACCGCCGCTGCCTAAGAGGACTGGCCGTTTAATTCCAGCTCCTCTCCTCTCAAACCGGTGGCCTGGTAGCTGGTAATGTTTGAAGTTGAACACTTTTTTTTTTTTCCTCTTTGGGAAGAGGCTCAATTGTGCCCTATATCTGTAGGAAATTCAGCTTCTTGTCATTGAATGCATATGAATGAAAACGAATGGGTTACTCACCTAAAATACACTGTTCGAATTCGAATTCGATTATAAGCGAGTATCTGAATTTGTCTTAAATCCGTTTAAAAATTTATATTTACTGTACAGCTCATTTTAAACCCGATTATAATTATCCATTTAAAAATTTAAATCTATTTAAAATTTGTTTAGCATTAGAAAATGTTTTTTATTTTAATTTTTTAAAAATGAAAATAGTCAAAAATTATAAAATTATTTAATTTGACTTAATAAAAAATATAATATAAATATTAAATAATTATAAAATTAATTATAATTCAAAAAGTGAATATGTATAATTTTTTATTTAAAAAATAGTCATCTTAAATATTTTTTAATATTTACTAAATAGTAATGGGTAGCAGGTACCGCGTCCTTGAACTTGAACCCGATCCAAATCTATTATGGATAATAAAAATACTACTCGAACCTATTCACCCATTTATTCACTATCGGAGCCCATTAAAATCGGATCGAATCAGGTGCCCGCCGTGTCGGGTTAAATTGCCATCTCTAGCAATGTACTCGCAAATTTTCTATAGATAGGAATATTTTTTTTTAATTATTTTGTAAATTGTTTATCACAAGTTAAATATAAATTACTTTTGGAAATTCTAAGTTTTAACAAAATAGATTAATTCGTCCTTACTATTTATATAAATTATTTCGTAATCTTTGACCAATGCCTCAATCCGACTATTTAAAATAAAAACAAAAATCACTGACTGCTCAACCCTATAAAATTATTTAAAAAAGCAGAATAAAAACAAAAGTTATCATTAATTATTTCAGCTCAACCCTATCTAATCCAACAACCACAGCATGCTCATGAATCATTGACTGCTCCAATGCTGCAATCTCCAATGCAAAAAGAGCTCATCTCTTTTATCCATTTCATTAAAAACCTTGTGTGAATTCTCAAGATGCAAATTAAAACCCACACCTGCTTTTCCTTCTCCGGGAATTATGATAAGAATGTTTTGTACAAAAACCCGACATTGACAATATGGTTCCATCACCTAATCAATTAAGTAACTGTTGCCCTTTAAATTAGTGGTTTATGAACAACAAATAAAATTAAATTAAAACTCACACGTGCTGCAAGTATCAGAACCCATCCCAATTCATCCTAAATTTAATCTTCATCTTCCAAATCGCGTCATGCTCCCCTAGATTTTCCCTCCTGCCCAACATGTTGTCAACCTATACAACACAGAGACCAAAAAGAAGAAGAAAAGAAAAGAAAAAAAAAAGATGGGGGTGATTTTCACATATCAAAGCTTCGCCACCGTTTTGCTAATGTACAAGAAGAGAGAATGGGTATTTGGGTTTCTTAGTGGCATTATTAGTAATTTCTATAACGGTAATGATTGGCCACTTAAGTCGCCCATAAGGGTGAGTTATATTTTAGTGCTAAAAGAATATTTTGGGTCCCACATGTATAGCTGATGTACAATTCTACATGAAGAGAATACTGCTGTATGTGTAAAGTTAGTAAGGTAAATATATAAGTGTTAATAAAAAAAAAAAAAAAAGATGAAAGCTAAAATTGTCAAATACATGGTACTAGAGAGTAAAATGAGAGGAAGAAGGTTGAGGCAAAATAAGTAGAGAACCTGTCCTTCAATTGGAGTCGCAGGAAGTGTAAGGAATCGGGTCATAGCTTTAAGGGATTGACGTCATCGCTTTGAGAGATCTTTCTCGCTCGAATGTGAAAGGAATTAAAGGTATAACCGGAGCAACCTTTGACAAAAAGGAGAGAAAGTGTGGCCGATTGTAAAGCATTATGCACATGCATTCCAATCGATTAAGTCGGTAAGTAATATCTTCATTTAAAGCAGTAAATTATTATGTGTTTGTATCATTTTGTTTTGGAGTAGAGAATGATTAATGTCAATTGAGAAGATGTTGTTCTAATTTTAGGAACAGTAGAAAAGCATAATCAATTGTAGAATTGAAAAATAGGTTATTGTTGAATTGATTGGATATTTTTCCGTGAGTGTCGAATAAGACAGTATGATACTATGAAATTTTCGTGGAAATAAGAAGCTATGTAATTTGTTAATGAATTTAATTAAAGATTATTAATGTTTGTTGCAGTTAATTTTGTATTAGAGGTTGCAGCTTTGGTAAAAATTTGTTATTTGTATATATATTGCACATTTGGTATTGGCTATAGGCATGGCAACATAATTTATGAATATATGGTTATTGTGGAATTTATTTGATTTCTATTCAGGGAGGTGCATAGATACGAAGAAGGCGGCAATGATGCTAACTATGTGAATGTTCTTGTTATATTCCAAGAACAAAATAGTGGTGGCTGTGTGACTCGTAAATCTAAGAAACCAAGTGTGGTAAGAGTTTGATTAACCTAAATAAATTAATTCATGTAATGAGGATTATGAAAATGAAAGTGCTAATTTATGTTATATGATTTGCACGATATAGAGTCCGAATGTACGGTGTCGATCCTTAGCTTTAAAGGCATTAGTCAGTGAACTTATTGAAGAGCAGAAGGAATGGGTAATAGAACTGGATTTTGGTGAATTGCTAAAATTGCCTAAACTAATTCTAAATCGAAAACTTTGCTATTGGCTATGTGAGAAATTTAATAGTGAAAAAGTTTACCTTGAGGTGCCACGCAATGTCACGGTTAGGATATTACCAAACTATGTTGGATGGGTTCTCAAAATTCCATCAGTCGAAACTGCTTCTGTTGATATAAAGAAGGATTATAAGAAAGTTAAGTGCATCATTGATGATTATAATGGATGTAAAGTGGTTGTAGAGGCAGAGGTACTGAGAAAGATTAGATTGAGCAGTAGCAAGGATGAATTTTAGAGGCATTTCTTATTATACAAACTTGGTGTGTTACTATGTCCAACACAATGCTCTAGGTTTAGCCCACATTTGATGGAGGTGGTTTCTGACATAATAGCAATCTTTTCTTTTAATTGAGTTGAGTTTGTACTCGAGTGGTTGGTAAAAAGCATTCAACGTTTTAAGGAAGCAATTAGGAAGTACGGAAAAGCAAGTGGTCTCGGAGGATGCGTCTTGTTTCTTTAGGTAATTATATTTATTAGACAATTACAATTGGCTGAATACATAAATTCACTCTTGGACATTTCACAAAAAATTTTGTGTCCCCTTAACTTTTATTTTGACCCATTGAATACCTCAATTTATAAAATTGTACCTATTAAATACTTTGTTTGACCCATTGAACACCTCAACTTATAAAATTAGATCAATTAAACACTTATTGAAAAATTAGAAAATATAAAATTATTATTGCAAATGTTATATTAACCGCATATCAAATCAATATCTTATATATAAAAGTCAAAAACCTTTAAAATTTATTGTTTTTGATAAAAGGAGGTGTGAAATTATTACAAAAAATGAAGTTTAGAGTGCTATAAGGTCGATTCTATAGTTCAGGGTGCCCAAGGTTTTTTTGTTAAAGTTCAAGGATTAAATGATGTATTCGCCAAATTAAATTTTCATTTTTAAGATTAAAGTTTCATTGCATGAAAGAGCATTATTCACTCATTTATTAGACAAAGGTTTGCATATGCAACAGATAAAAAAATCTTGCATTTTCCATGCATTTGATTATAAAATATCCGAAAAAATTGCAATTGTGGAGAGATGGACACCTCTCTCTCCCATACAATTATCAATGGACACCTCTTGCATTTTGAACAACAGTGTTAATATGCTTACCATCATGGCATACGAATTGCAATACGTTAATCGACGTTGTCGTTTAAGGTACAAGTTGGAGTAATCCAGTTGCAAATTTTTTGTATTGGACCCATATAGTCCACCCTGCACATATATTGGCTTCCATTTATTTTGTGGGCCTTTCCTACAAGGTATGAATGGGTTGGATTTAATGTAAGCCACTCAAAGTTTTGTCCTACATATATTGTAATGGGCTGACTTTTTTCTTTTTTTTCTTTTTTTTTTTTTGTTCTGAGCCACTGTTTCAGGCATTAGTATTAGGGGGTATTGCGATACTCCACTAGTATGGCATTCTTTGTTGGAAGGAAATAGAAGCTTCCAACAGTAAATCCCCAAATTTATAACCCAATCCCTAACAAGTTTGCCAAACACATTTGAAAGAGACATGGCAATCATCAACCACGAAACAAATATTTCCAAGTCACGCTTGTCTTCACCAGTAACCTCACGAAGCCATGGAAGTGGAAGGCCAGATTATGATTTTTGGTTTTATCCAATGTTAAAATGGTTTTTGGTTTCTGAAATTGTGCTATTTGCTATAATGTTGTCTTTGTTTATTAAATTTCTCATATGGTTTCTGTGTAGCAAAGTAGGCAGATTCACTAATTTTATATTGCATATTTGCATAAAAAAGTTACGATGTTATACTTGTCATTGCTGGAAATTGGTCGAAATTGCAACACATAAAAAATTGCTCGTATTTGCAAAGTAGGTAGCTTTGGTGCGCCTAGCAAGATAAAAATTATCCCAATCATCAACCATAGAATAAAACTTAGCAAACATATAAAAAATTTGCATTATCGTAATTAAAATATGAAAGCAATTATTATGGATTAAGTAACAAAGATGATGATATGTTTTAAAGTTCAAGAAATGTAACCATGGCATGGATAATAATTGTAAAGAGTGATGCCAAATAACATAATAGCAGTCCCATGTTTTGATCCACAAGGGTAAATTGGCAAAATAAAAAATATTGAGTGGCAGTAACACTAGAATTTTATTTTCGCAAAGCCTTCGATACAAACTGAGAAATTAAAAGACATAAATCGCTCAATATAGACTGATCCACTTCCAGAAAATTGCCACCATACAACAAAAAATGCAAATTAGATATAGTTTAAGGAGCAAATTTTGTCTTTTAGTGAGACAGATGCTTTGTTGCATGAAAGCCTTCAACTCAGCAGCATCCTCCTTCATCCTAACTAAACCTACAACAAATTCGTCCCTAACAACGTCCTTGTACTCTTCGATTACATGTTCTGTTAGACGCAGATGAGGTATGATAGATTCTATGAGTGCATGTTTAACCTTACCAACATCCTTTCTCAACTCCTTTCTCAACTCGTTCATGATGTAATCAGTGCTTGGTTTGCCCATTTTCTTCACACCTCTTTTATCCTCGGTGGACTTCATGGCCACCCAGTTACTCTCATTGATGATTTCCTCATGCAAAATCTTAAATACACATATATTTTCCTTGCAAAGTTAGACTTTGTAATAAATTTTGAAGATTTACATATAAAATAGAATGCTAAAAATCGTGAAATTGAAATTAACGTCCTTTCCAGCACAGGTGTGGAAAATACGGCCACAATTTTCTCCGGTGGTAGCCGTAATCTGGATTTTTAGCAGGCGACAAAGATAAAGCGGCAGTAACTTGGTTCGCTTTTTTGTTTGGGTCGAGCTCTGCATCTGAGAAAGGATTCCATCTTGCTCCATTTTAATGTCTGATTGAGAGTTTTTCACCTTTGTAGCAAAAAGGAAGGAGGATAGTTGGAGACGGAATTGGCTTCATTGATGATTCAGATGAATATTGGGACTCCAAAAATCTATTGTGTTTATATACTGGATATGGTTGAGTACAAGTAAAACAAAAATTTGATTGTACTTGGGAAGCTAACAAATGGACAAAGTGTGCTTTGGAAGCTAAAAGCCAAAATCCAGTACAAGTTATATGTACTAAACAATTATTTTAAGTTTTTCTTTTGACATCAACTTACTTTTTACACCAGCAGTTGTCGGTATCATTAATTTCATTTGTCATCCAACGAGTCTGAATAAAGCCTACCTCAAATAAATGATAGGTGTATAGATGAAATTTCAAAGACAACAAAAATCTGAAAAAATAAAGGGCAAGGAAAGTAAGTTTGGCTTCAAGTTATTAAAAATTCATTGGGCCTGCATAATATAACACTAATTAGGCCCAATATATTAAAACATAGTTTCAGCAAGTGCTCCTTGGAAAACCACGCCCATATGTAAGTGCAAATGATGTAAATAATACTTTCAAGCACTGTTGGTCATACATGACATCAGTAAGTTTGATAATAGAATAGGCTTTTGTTTTATCTTCTACTTCATAACTTGTAGAGGAGTGCAATGCATTTAGTTTGAGATAAAAGTGTTGCACATGACCCTGTATAGAATGTCAAATCTTTATGGGCCTAATGAAATTGGTGGGATAATGCAATTTTGAGGGTCATGTTTCCCGCCTATTGGTTTTTTATGCAAAATTTGATTTTTACATGCCGTACTATCCATTCTTGTGTGCGGCATCCATGCGGAGCTAGATTAGACTAGCGGGATATAGACGAAACCACACCGTAAAGAGGGCATGAGGGTGTCAACATCAATAACAGTGCATATGGGTCTTTAATGAATTAGTCTCCTAGTGTTACTATCACGAGGTACCATGGATCGAACCGGCACTAGGGCTAGGTAGGCTTAAGGCCATCGAGACCCGTAGTAAGCCTTTGACATCAATAGTATTTCTCGAGTCCAATAAAGGCAATCACAACTTAAACTATATATATATATATATATATATATATATGGCAAGTCCAATTCATTTATAATTGATCAAGTGTTACACCAAAGCCTAATTTGATACAGCATCATCATTCAACATTTTAGTCACCCGTGCCTATATAATGATTAATCCTTCAGCATTCATAAAAGTATCTATGGAGCTTGCCAAAGAATATTCAACACTACATTTCATTCCTAAATTTTTCAAATCATTATTTCTAGAGATTTGACATTTTTGAATATCTTATTACATAAATTATTTTCCTATTGTAATTGTGGATACATAATAAGAAAATTAAGTTAAGAAGAGCTTATAATTCTACTAGACTTTATCCTATCTAGCTTTGTAGAGGAAAGAATACAAAGCTTCTAGCACATGTAGAGGCAATAACCTAGATTCTTGAAAAAAAAAATCAAGTGAAGCGGAAGTGAGTGCTTTAATTAAGCGAATAATCATAAATAATGCATACACAGACATTCACGCGAAATGCAACCTAAATCACTGAAATGAACACGCAACCAGTGACGCAGAACCCTATGGAAATTAATTCCAATAACTCTATGACAAGATTTGGAATAGATCAAAGATCATACTAAACTCCCCTCTATGGCACCCAAAGCTTAAAGAAGCAAGAACACCAATAATAGAGTAAAGAATAAGATAAACGCCACAAATAAATTGATAAGTTTATCTTGATTCTTGATGCAATTAGAGGAATGCACTCTCACAATCTCTCTAATCAATAAAACACGCCAAAGCATGAACAAATTTGAAGAATTTCTATTTCATTGAATTGTGTTTTATTTAACAATATAACAAGCTATTTATACTAAATCTAAGAGGTCCTGATCCTTAAAGGATTTAAAATAATTAATCTAAATCAGCTAAGGATAAGGATTTAGCTAAGCTAAACCAACTAAGGATAAGACTAACAAATCTCAACAACTTAAGGATTTAGGAATAACAAATCCTAACTAACTAAAGATTAGCTAAATCTAAACAAAAAAAGGATAAATTAACCAAGGGTGGCCGAATTATAGGAGGCCCAACCTATTAACATTGTTACAACTCAAAATAAATATAATTGGACTAACTAATCTCACTAGAGGCAGATTCTAGCACGGCCTGGGCGTGCCAATATGCACGGGCGTGCTTCATGTTAATTGTTTCCTCTCACAAGTCAGATCCTGGCACGACTTGGGCGTGCTATTTGGTACAGGCGTGCTTCATGTTATTGCTTTTTCCTCCACAAGTCAGACTCTAGCACGGCTTGGGCGTGCTATCTTGCACGGGCGTGCTAACCTAGCACGGTCTGGGCGTGCCATATGCTGGAATTTCAGATTCCATCTCAACATGTGCTTCCATTAATGTAAGAAACTTAGGTGTGCCTTTAAGTTCTTCATAGCACTTGTTGAAAGCAAGGTCATGGAGCTCTTGTGTAATTTGTTCTTGAATGTATAGGGACATGGTTGCTCCATATTTCTTTGCACGACTCCTTGTAATTAGTCCACTAGGAAGTACTAATGGATTTTCCATGTTGTGCTCCTTGCTTCCTTGAGCTCCTTGGATGGCTGATGGTAGTGGATCCGTATCATCCCCCCCTTCTTTAAAAAGATTTGTCCTCAAATCTGCATCCAGGTCAAAAGGAGACAAATAACTAACATGAAAAGTAACGGAAACATCATAATTACCTGGTAAGTCTATCTTGTAGGTGTTGCCATTAACGTGCTCCAAGACTTAGAATGGTCCATCTCCACATTCATCAAGCTTAATCTTCCTTTGATTGGGAAACCTTTCCTTGCGAAAATGTGCCCAAACCCAATCTCCAGGTTTAAACACAACATGCCTCCTTCCCTTGTTGGCACGGTTGGTATAGCCTTTATTTTTCATGCCCATATGAGCCCTAGCCTTAGCGTGCAACTCCTTCACCAATGCAGGTTTCTTCTCACCATTAGAGAACTCCTGTAACAAAGAAACATAACTAGAAGGTAGAGAAGAAGTGTTAATGTTAGTCAAATTATGCAAAAACTCCTTAAACCGAATCATTAAGACCGGTCTACCCTCACTAACACTGCTTTGGATCTCTCTCTTTCTCACATACATAATTTGTTTCTTTCTTCCGTCTCTTTGTTTTTTCACTCTCAATTGGGCCATCAATTTGTTTTGTGATTTTTGTGGCCTTTTTCTTCTCATCCTCACTCTTCTCTCTTTTTTGTTTTCTCGATCCTAAAACCTCATTCTCTTTTTTTCTCAATGTCGAAACCTCTCTCTCTCTTTCAATTAGCTTCTTTTTAATTTGATACGACTAAGGATAAGACTAACAAATCTTAACAACTTAAGGATTTGGATTAACTAATCCAAATCAACTAAAGATTAACTAAATCTAAACAAATCAAGGATAAAAATCCAAAGGGGGGACCGAATTATAGGAGGCCCAACCCATTATTATTGATACAACTCAAAATAAGCATAATTAGACTAACTAATCTCGCTAGAGCCAGACCCTAGCACGGCTTGGGCGTGCCAATTCGCACAGGCATGCTAACCTAGCACGGTCTGGGCGTGCCATAGGCTGGAATTTTAGATTCCATCTCAACATGTGGTTCCATTAATGTGAGAAACTTAGGTGTGCCTTCAAGTTCTTCCTTGAACTCTATGGTTGAGTGGTAGAGAATCCGTATCATTCCCCCTTTCCTCGAAAAGATTCGTCCTCGAATCTTAGTTAGAAGTTGAGGTACCCATGCTCCCTTGAGCTCCATGGTTGACTGAGAGCGAATCCGTATCATTCCCTCTTCCCTCGAAAAGATTCGTCCTCGAGTCTTAGTTAAAAGTTGAGGTACCTTTTTGCTTGTTAGAATCCGACCACTTCTCCTTGGAATCCATGCCTTTTCCAGTACTCTTCTTCTCCTTTTTAGACCATATTGAACTCCATTGGTTGCTAGAACTTGAATATGCCTTTGCAACTCCTTTGTCTCCATTAGATTTCTTCTATAGGTTGGTCGATTTGGAATGATGGAGGCAGGAATGAAGTCAATTTGATGTTTTATTCCTCTTAAAGGTGGCAAAATACTAGGTAACTCATTAGGAACGACATTAGAAAATTCCTGCAACACAGAAACAAACATGAAAGGCAAACTATCAAGGTTAATGTCAGCATTAGAGAATAAAACCTCCTTGAACCTAAGGAGCAACACGGGCTGCCTCAAGGCGATCGCTCTCTTAACCTCTCTAGCTCTCGCATAAAAGGTTTGTTTCTTTCTCTCCTCTTTCGGTGTTTCACTCTCTAATTGGCCATTATTTTGTTTTGTTTGTCCTGTGGCCTCTTTCTCCTCTTTTTCTTCACTCTTTTCACTCTTTGGTTCTCTTGAACTCGAAGCCTCACTCCCATTTTCTCTCAAAGTTGAGGTCACTTTCTCAGGTAGCTTCTTTTGGTCATCATATACTTCAAATTCTTGCAAAGGATCAACAAACACACTTGGCAAAGATGGATTAGGATCATTGATGGTCAAACAAACTTCTTTGCACAAAGGTACAAATATAGGTTGAATTTGTTTTTCCTTTTATTCTCCCTCTTTCTTTTTACTTGCACTCAGTATATTTTCACTCATTTTATTTTTACACTCTTTTTCTTTATTGACAGCCTCAAAACTTATCTTTTGCTTTCCATATTGGTCTTCATACACTTCTTTTGAGGAAAATGATCTTGGACCGGTCATCCACCCATCCTTTGTGAATGAATACCTATTGAGGTAATCCACATTTTTCCTTCCTTGCACCCTTCCTAACTTATTGTTCAAATTCCTAAAGTAATGATTAGGATTATCGACCTCCTCATCTTCAGGTGTTTGAAATCTAGTTGGTGTAGTACTAGGATGAGGACGAGCTCTCGTTGTATTAGAGCGTTGGGCGGCGTTAATCTCCTTCAACTCCTTTCTCATATCTTGGAGGAAACTGTTGTAGATTCTAAACTGCCCTTGGATTGACTCCATTAAAAGTTTCAATTGAGAATCCTCTATTTGACTTCCATCCCCACTATTATCTCCAAACTTTCCTGTACTCATGGTTAGTATTCAAAAATAGAAAACACGAAAAGATTTGAGTTAATAGTAAAGCACTTCCTCACGTGTTTACACTCTTTAATCACTCCTTGCAATTCCTCTAATTGTACTTCAGAATCTTAGGTCAACCAACCAACTCAAAAGCACGTTTAGAAACAAGGAATAAACCTTAACAATGAAAAGCAAGCACAAATTCTAGAAAGAAGACTCAAAAACAAGATGGATAGCAGCACAAGAACAAAAACAATACACTACTTAATTATCAATTAGAGTGTAGTAAACAAGCAAACACACCCTAATAATGTAATAGAAGCAAAAGAAAACTCAAACAAGAATAAAGAAACTAGAATTTAAAAGACAATTTCTAGATCTAATGTATGAATTTAGTTTACTACAAAGTAAACCAAATAAAGACATAGTTAATTCTACCCTAAATAAAGCAAGTAATCAAAAAAAATCCAAAAATTCAAAAAAAATTTTTTATAAGGTCAGAACCGAGCACGGGCGTGCTAGATGGCAGCACGGGTGTGCGTGTATAGCTTGGTCCGACAATTGAGAGTCAGAGCCTAGCACGGGTGTTCTTGTTGTGAAGCACGGGCGTGCTAACTTGTATCCTCCCTTATCCTTTCAATATAACCCAATTTAGTTAGGATTAGATTTTGAAGGATTATAGTGGATAAAATAAATCTCAAAAAGATATGGACAAATAATTCTTGTTACCTTATCCACAAAGTAGTTAAGATTAGATTTTATTAAAGATTATAGTGGATAAGCTGAATCTCCACAAAATAAGGTCAAATCCCTAAGAATTAGGAACAAAATCTCTATGAATTAGGAACAAAATCCCTAAGAATTAGGAACAAAATCCCTATGAATTAGGAACAAAATTCACACAACACAACTCAAGTTTCAATGGTGGCTTCAATGGTGGATGAATTTTTTTTTTCTTACTCTTTTTTTTTTTTTACAGATCTAATTTAGCAAGATCTAAGATCACAACTTCCAGAATTTTTTTTTTTTTTTTGAACAAGAACGAAATTAACTAACACAATTGATGCAAATTCAAAATTAAAACTAAGCAAAACAATAAGACAAACACAGGAATTTAAGAAAACAAGAAAACAAATAATCACATACCCTAGAACTAAGATAAATAAGAATTTTCCTTAATCTTTGGCTCTGATACCAAACTGACGCGGAACCCTATGAAAATTAATTCCAAGAACTCTATGACAAGATTTGGAATAGATCAAAGATCAAACTAAACTCCCCTCTATGGCACCCAAAGCTTAAAGAAGCAAGAACACCAATAATAGAGTAAAGAATAAGATAAACGCCACAAGTAAATTGTTAAGTTTACCTTGATTCTTGATGCAATTAGAGGAAATCAATCTCACAATCACTCTAAAGCAAAGGACAAGCCTAAGCATGAATAAAGTTGAAGAATTTCTATTTCATTGAATTGTCTTTTGTTTTACAATATAACAAGCTATTTATACTAAATCTAAGAGGTCCTGATCCTTAAAGGATTTAGAATAATTAATCTAAATCAACTAAGGATAAGGATTTAGCTAATCTAAACCAACTAAGGATAAGACTAACAAATCTTAACAACTTAAGGATTTGGATTAACTAATTCAAATCAACTAAAGATTAACTAAATCTAAACAAATCAAGGATAAAAATCCAAGGGGGGGCCGAATTATAGGAGGCCCAACCCATTATTATTGATACAACTCAAAATAAGCATAATTGACTAACTAATCTTGCTAGAGCCAGACCCTAGCACGGCCTGGGCGTGCCAATTCGCACGGGCGTGCTAACCTAGCACGGTCTGGGCGTGCCATAGGCTGGAATTTCAGATTCCATGTCAACATGTGCTTCCATTAATGTGAGAAACTTAGGTGTCCCTTCAAGTTCTTCCTTGAACTCTATGGTTGAGTGGTAGCGAATTCGTATCAACCAGTCAAGCATATGACACAACATAAGCACCCACAAGTAATTACACTTTCAAGTAATCAAATAAGTGGAAATTGATCAGTGGTGTCACTGAAACCTCGACGAGCCGTCCTCACACATGGCCCGCCCTCTCAAATGTGTGCACCAAGGAGCCGATCCGCATACATGGTCGACCGATCTAATCCTCACTTGAATAGCCCTCTCATTTTTTTAAACTCTCTTTTCTTTTCCATACCAACAGGCAGCCACCCTGTGGTTTTCTATATCATATATCATCATATGCACACAGGGGCGCCGATCTTCCCATAAATGGCCGACGATATCAAAGATCGCCCTCACAAACCCATGGTGACCCACTTCATCCTAATTCCACATAAATAAAGCACATCATTATCACAATACATGTAATCAAGCAATACAATTAAATGCAAGTACATCAAACAATTATATATCATAATGCAAGTACACAATTAGACATTCATATTCAAATAGAAATAAATATATAAGTAACAAATGCTAATAATATAATAATTGGTACTTGAAAAATAAATAAATAAATCAATAAACCATTATATAATGATAATTTTATGTATAATGCAAATGGTATGTTCTATTTATTCTTACTTACAATGATAGATTATAAAAGACCATAATTTGGATTCTGTTGGAGCAATGAACGAATTAGAGTGATTCTAATAAAATGAAATTGGAAGGAGAAGAAAAAAAATTAAATAAAGCATTCTCCTAAATAATAATAAAGGATTATCCTAAATAAATCCAACAACCTATTTAAAGTAAAGCTAATCTAGTTTTTGTCGAGACTGTACATTCTCATTACTTTTGGAAGAATCTTTATATATTGGTCATATCACTACTACGCCTGATCGAGATAGATTCCACATGGAAAACAGTGCATTGGGCAATCAGGCCAACCATTGTTTTCCAAATGTTCCTCTACTTGCGAATCAAATATTATAGTTTTATTTCTTTTCTTATTACTAAGTCACATGCTATTCGACATTCCCATGCCACAGGATCTAGTGTGTCCACTAATCCATGGGGAAATACCATTCAAGATGTCTTTCCTATATGTTGGTAACGGCCGATCCCAACATAAGGAATTCATCTTGACCTAACAACTATCAAGTATGTTATTATGCCCTTTAGGATTTCACATTCATGAGAATTCCCTTTTTAGGATTTCTAATTATGTAGCTAGAGCATTATTTACTTCTACCTTATAATCATTACATGAAATCTGCCATGCAATTGCCTATAGATTCATTTAAAATGGTTAAACCACAACCCATATATGGCTGTCATCTAGAACATCCAAAACGAGCCCAAATAATCACATTTTTCATAGATATTATCATAAATTCACATTTATTCATGGTCTAAAAGATCTCATATCAATATAAATCCTGACTAATAAAATTTATATTCATTCAGCTTCATCATCCTAAGCGAACACATTAAACGGACTCCACTGATAGAAGAAGCAATGAGAGACTATTGTATTTGACGAGTAGGAAATCCTAAGTATCCGCAATTACTTTCTAAACCTAGATCTGATGTTCTGATACCATGTTTGTCATGACCAGTACCATGGGCCGGACTGGCACTAGGGCCTAGGTAGGCTTAAAGCCACCGAGACCCGTAGTAAGCCTTTGAAATCAATAGTATTTATCAAGTCCAATAAAGGCAATCACAAATATATATATATATATATATATACCTGACAAGTCCAATTCATTTATAATCGATCAAGTGATACATCAAAGCCCAATTCGATATGGGCTTAGGCCTAATATGATCTTTCGGGCTAAAAAGATCCATCCCACGTAGCTCCATAAAGAAAATTTCAGATTTTTATTTTGATTAATTTAGAAAGTTTTGAAAATAAAATTACCAGGTATTACAGTTATGAAAAGATTGCCAATCGATAGTATTACTCTGGTAAGAATGTTCTAGAAACACTCCTTGTAAACTTCTCACATGGGACATATCATAGTGGCACTTATGATTAATTTTGGTAGAGTACGTTGTAACAAAGAACATGGGCTGTTGTAAAAGAATGTACACTAATTGAGTTTGTTCATTGTTTTTCTATTTTAATAAGACCTATTTACTAATTGCTTGGAAAATAAAATTTCCAATAAATTGATAAATTGTTGTAGATAGGGATGGTAATTTAAACCAACCTAGTTGGTTTATGATCTGATCAATGTTAGAGGGTTCAGGTAATGTGTAAACCGCTTTGGGACAGATTCGGGTAGTATTTTGACTACTCGTATCATGTTCGATTGGGTTCATGTTGAAGAATGCGAGTACCTGCTACCCATGACACGTTTAATAATTATTCAAAAAATATTTAAAACTATTATATTTTAGATGAAAAAATTATAAATACACACCATTAATTATAATCAATGCTCACCATTAATTATAATTAATGCTATAATTTTATTTAACATTTGAATTATATTTTTTATTGAGTCCAAGTAGTTTGTGTGTGTGTGTGTGTGTGTGTGTGTGTGTAGGGCAGAGCTATAAATGAATTTTCAATAAATAATTAACTTTATATGATTTTAGTTGGATCGATTAAAGTAAAATCTCTAATCTATATACGATGGTGTTTAATTTTCCAAATTTATACCCCAAGCCTTAGCAGTTTCTCTATGTGTGAATTTCAGGTAACTTTGTGATGCCTTGTTGGTTCTTTCCAAGCTCTTTCCCTTCTTTATAATTCATCTTCTTCATGATGTTGGAGACAATGGACCCCATGTTGGTGCTTTAACACAACAATCTGAAAACCGATCCAAGGGAGGATGAACTGCTTGTCAACATTTAGCGTAACTACACTCCTTTCATTGGCAGTAAAAATGGTGATGACTTCACCATTAAAGGAAATTTGATCTTTGGTGTAACGTTGATGGTACACCTTCCAATGAATGGTAACATGAGCGCCTAGCAATAAGGCAAATGTAAGGGGAATGTCCATAACAATGAATTCAGTCTCCTTTTCGATAATGCCCTCCATTTATCTCTTGGAGTCATCATAAGCTCGGATAACAACATCAGAAGGTTCTAAATCGAACAACTCCATTTTAAAATTGGAAAGAAGTTTCAACGGACACATATTCAAAGTTGATCTGTCATCAATCATAACATTACAGGTGATCCTTCCCATGAGTTCAACCTTTATAAATAGAGCTATGGTGTGATTCCTTCCTTCAGGAGGAAGCTCATTGTGAGGGGATTATGCTGAACCAACCTCACAAAATCAATTGTTGATATGGATGATGAAATTGGAATCTCAACCATTACTTTCCGTAAAGCTTCTCGATGTTTGTTTGAAGAGACGAGCAGGTCCCACATGCTTACATTTGCATAGGTTCTTTTTCATCTATTTTATCAAAGCATCGCCTTTAGTTTCTATCTTTGGCACACCCGATGAGCTTGCCTTCTAATTTTCCTCTCTAGGCTTGATCATATCCGGTTAATATACCCAACCACTACGGGTCATATGGTTCACAGCTCTTGCTTCCTCTTCTTCCTTGCTACTCCACACATCTAGAGTAATGAGATTCAAAAATATCTCATCCTCTCTCCCTACCCAAACTTCCTCACTTTGGTTCAACCACTCATCATCACTATCCTACAAATTCAAGATCATTACATAGATTTGTTCCAAAAGCAACTGCCTTTCTCTTTCTTCCTCTTCCTCCTCAAACTTGGCCATTAACTCCTTGAGAATCTTTCCAGACTCAACCATATAAAGATTTTTAGGAGGCAACACGTTACGAAAATTAGAAAGTGGATTAGTTCTCATGCTCAGCCTTGACTTTTCTGGGTCAATTATCTTGCCATCATCAATCAAATTTTAGATCTCATGCCTTAACCGAAGGCAATTGTCAGTGGTGTGGCCTTTACTTTGGTGAAAGTGACAATATGCATTATGATCAAAGTTCTTTGGTAGAGGTACTAGAGGAGGTCTTAATGCAAGTGGTCGCAACATGCTCGCTGACTTTACTTTTTCAAATACCCTAGAGAGAGGAGTGCAAAAGTTAGAAAACCTTCTTTGTGGCACATTAGTGGCTTTCAAATCTAGAGTGGCAGTTATTGTGTTCTTGTTGGTGCTCGGGGTCTTCACAGACAAACTTGACCTTGGAACCCGGATTTGTTAAAATTTCCAGCACGGTTCTCATACTTTCTATCTTCTCTGATCTTGTCTTCAATGGCAGTCCCCACCTCATACACTTGTGACAATTTTGTCAAAGGCATATAATATAATTTTTCTTGGAAAGTTGGCAGAGTTCCCTTAGTAAAAATCTTAATCTGCATCTTTGTATCTGGGCAGTTCCTCATCTACGTGACCTTGGCCCTCCACCTAGCCATATAATCTGTGAAAGTCTCGTCATTTTTCTACACAGTTGCTTCCAAATCCCTTAGATTGACGCTCATCTGAAAGTCATAAGCATACTCTCTTAGAAAAACCGTGGTGAGTTCGTTCCAATCTCTTCTCACCTTATTTTCTAAGTTATAATACCAAGTTTGGATAGACTCGGTTAAGGACATCGGGAAAATCTTTAGAATTTCCCTTGATGGCAGATCCGCCAATTCCATAACTGACTTGTATTGCATGAGGTGCACCTTAGGATCACCATTGCCATCATATTTTGCCACTTTCAGAATTTTTTAGGTTAGAGGATTGGTATGCTTCAATTCCAACTCTTCATCATCATCATCGTCGATGTCCCATATTGATCCATTCCTTTGGATTTCATAAAGACGTGCAATTTTTCTAGCTTCTTATCCAGCTTCTCAAATTTTTCTGACACAACTGGCTTTGTGGACATTTTCTTACTGAAGAACTCCTCGTCTTACCAAGTGTCATCCATGTGCTCTTTTATTTCAGATTCACCCTTAGCCTCATCATCTTCTATCACCATTTGCTCTTTACCTTTATCTGTCCGTAAGAACTTTTCGAGGCTAGCTGCCTTTATCTTTTTTATCATCTTCTCAATACCCGACAGAGGAATACTGGTCTCACCCATACTATCAACAGAAGTAGAAGCTTAAACTGACAAATCTGCTTGAACTGGAAAGTACGCAACCTCAGTGTCGGAGCCCAAAGAACTAGTAGGTGCAAAATTAGGCAAATCAAAGGGGGTTAAAGGTTCTTCAACTCTAACCAGGCGATAGTTTATTCTTAACCAATTGACTTTTTGTGGAGATTTATCCCTTCGAGGCGCTATTTTGACTACGTAAAATAAATGTTAGCAAACACAACATGATGTACGTATGCATGGATGCATGGATATGAAATGGCATACAAAAATGCAATCATACAATCACGACATCGTGAGATGCAATAAATGCTATTTTCCATTGTGGCTTTATCATGACTACTCAAATCCCAAATCGGAAAAAGGTTCTTGGGAATTTTTGGGAGCAAAACGTGCCCTATTTTATAGCTAAATACTTCTAATGACACTTTAGCAAGGTTTTTATTTATGCCTCAAGCATGATAACACTTTAGCAAGGTTTTTATTTATATACAATTGAGATTGTTTCTCCCTTTCTCTTTTCTTTTTGGAACAACATTTGGTTCAAAATAGACTCTCTTTCAATACTTTCCAAAAGTGGACTTTTTACATTAACTGTTCTTTTGAGGCCCTAACTAAATATTTACAATTATTTAATCTTAAAGCCTAAGAGGTTTGATATAGCTTCACATCCTCTAAAGTGAAGTGTACAATTTCCATAAGGTGGTTGGCGATGTTGCGCATGAGTGTAAATCGCACCTCCATACCTTGGAAGAGGGTCACAGCTTCAACTTGCACTTGCTTTATTTTAAGCAAGAGTTGATAAGCCTCTTCTAATTGGTCTTCTTTAGTTGATGTTGGAATCAGAGGAGCTTCCCTCTTAGGCATTTGGGCTTCGGCCTTGTAGTCACTATTGGAAAGAGCCCATTTGGCCCGTTTTACTTCCAAGACTTCTCTTAAGTCCCTCACCCTTTGGCGTTTTGAACGTCGAGATCGAGCCATGATATAATATACCTAAATGGCTACAAGAAGACAAGTTAACCAGTCCATGGGAGGATAACTTGCTTGTCTACGTTTAGCGTGGCTACACTCTTTTCACTGGTAGCAGGAATGGTTATGACTTCACCATTAAAAGGAAATTTGATCTTTTGGTGTTGCATTGATGGTACACCTCCCAATGAATGGTACCATGGATGCCCTAGCAGTAAAGCAAATGTAGGGGGAATCTCTATAACAATGAATTCAGTCTCCTTCTAGATCGGCCCTACTTTAACCATTATTTTAAAAATGCCCTCCACCTGTCTCTTAGAGTCGTCATAAGCTCTAATAACATCAGAAGGTTCTAGGTCAGCCAACTCCATCTTGAACTTGGAAAGAAGTTTCAACAGACACATATTGAAAGCTGATCCATCATAAATCATAACATTACCGGTAATCCTTCCTAAGCCTTTATAAATGGAGCCTTGGTGTGATTCCTTCCTTTGGGAGGAAGCTCATCATCAGAAAAGGTAATTGTGAGGGGATCATATTAAACCAACCCTGTAGAATCAGCTGTTGATATGGATGATGAAACTGGAATCTCAACTGTTGCTTTCAGCAAAGCCTCTCAATGTTTCTTTGAAGAGATGAGCAAGTCCCACATGCTCACATTAGCATGGGTTCTTTTTAACTATTTTATCAAAGCATCGCCTTCAGTATCTTTCTTCGGCACACCTGATGAGCTACCCTTCTCATTTTTCTCTCTAAGCTTGATCATGTTTGGTTGATACACTCGATCATTGCCCTCTTGCTTCTTCTTTTTCCTCGCTACTCCATATGTCAAGAGTAACAGGATGCACTATCATCTCATCTTTGCTTCCAACCCAAACTTCCTCACTTTGATTTAGCCACTCTTCGTCGTTATCTTACCATACATTCAGGACCATCACATAAATATGTTCCAACAATAACTCTCTCTCTCTCTCTCTCTCTCTCTCTCTCTCTCTCTCTCTCTCTCTCTCTCTCTTCCTCCTCCTCCTCGAATTCAACCATCACATCCTCGGGAGTCTTTCCAAACTCAACCATATGAAGATTTTTAGAAGGCAGCACGTTATGAAAATTTAGAAGTGGATTAGTTTTGTAACGTCCCATTTTTCTATGTCTGAAATAGTAAGTTATGATATCCTACTGAATCAAGTCGTTGCATAGAGTCGAGTCGGGCTAACCGAAAACTCGGTTCGAGCCATTAGAGTCTAGAGTGGGGTAGAATGGGATGTAACTGAAATAAGGAAAAGAAGTGGACTTACTTGAAGGAAACAAAAAGATCAAAGTATAAGGATCAGGACTTACTTGCACTAAAATATCAAGCTTAGGTATTAAGTTGTAACATATTGACACTTGAGGTACCATTTGGTAATTTTCACATAAAAATCATTGATATTTTGGAGATGTATGCGAGACTTCCATTTCATTTTCCTTATCTTCATCTTCTTCCTCTACTTTCCTCTTCCACCTTCCTTTCTCCATCACTTTTAATGGTAGTGAAGATTTTAATGGTAGTTAAGCCTTAACTTCAACTTCTATTCTATCTAATTAAGTAAACCTTCTTGAATTTCATAATTGAATCATTTGGTGATATTTTTAGATGATTCATAAGAATTCTTATGTATAGGAGAGATAAGCCAAGGGTAGAAGGAAGCTAAAAAGAAGAGCTCAAGCTTTTTGGAGTGAAGGTGTGCTATCTCTTTTAGTTTAATTAATTTTCTTGCATGAGAATTTGTGTGGTGTGTTGATAATGAGAAAATATGTTGTTTAATGTTGAGTAAGAAGACTGAAAATGGTGAAAAAGCATGAGATGAAATGAATAAATGAAGTAGATATTGAGTTTTTACTAAAACAGGTTTTGCTGGAAAAGTAACTAGTAACTTCACCATGATTTTGACCCTATTTAATGATGGAATTAGGAAGTGGCATAGAAGAGTTATTTGTTCCTCTATGTGTTAACTAGTAACTTCGGTTTCACTATAACCTTATGGAGCTATACAATTATATTGACTACAAATTGCATAATCATACAGTATAATGAGCAGCAAGTACGATAATGAAAGTATAATGATATGTGTGCTTACATTCCATATGTGATTACATGTTTATTTATACATATGTATGTGCTTACTTGTTTCTTTATTCATTGCGATATTCACTGAGTTTGAATAAAACTTGCAGAATTCATACAGCATAAGGAACATCAGGTACATCATGAAAGTATAATGTTATGTGTGCTTACTAGTTTATTTATTTAGTTCTTATGGAGCCATACAGTTATGCAATTTTATGATTTATACCTTATATGATGTGACTAAAAAGTGCATAAGTCATACAGCATAATGAACAGCAAGTAAGACAATGAAAATATAATGTTATGTGTTCCTACATGTTTATTTATTTATTTCAGACAGCATAATGAACAGCAGGTAAGATCATGATAGTATCATGATATGTGTGATTAAAGGTTCATGTAAAGGAGTTATGAGATAATTAGAACTCAATTAGTTATGTTATGAATTAGAAATTTATTCTTTGCTATAAAGATACATTTATGTTGAAATTTACTGATTTTAAGATTATCAATGCTTTTATGAACTTTGTATTTTACGTACGTTACCATTGCACTTTGTTAAGTATATGAATTATGAGCACCATTGAGTTTTATACTCAGCGCGTCGATTTTTATCACGTGTAGGTTGAAGATCGTGGTTGCTACTTGAAGACTTGAAGAGTACTATCAAAGCAGAAGTGACTAATTTGGGAGTAGTAGATTGAGAGTTATATAATTAAGAATTATGGCACGTATAATTATTACATTTGTTAGAGCTTATGTGATTGGAAATATAAGTGAAGCATGTAATTATTTTGGTGTAAGTAGTTGGAGATATCGAAAGTTTGGAGTTTAATTGGGAGTGTTTTGTATTCATATTTAGCATACAGGATGATATCAGCATGACAGGACATAAGTTCAACCAGATTGTAGCGTCTCGGCTCGGTTCATTCGGGTTAACGGGTGGACCGAGAAGGGATGTTACAAGGTCTCGTGCTCAGCCTTGACTTTTTTGGGTTAGTCACCTTGCCATCATCAATCAAATTCTAGATCTCATGCCTCAACCGAAGATAATCGTCAATGGTATGGCCTTTGCTTTGGTGGAAATGACAATATGCATTGTGATCAAAATTCTTTGGCAAAGGCACTAGAGGAGATCTTGGTGTGAGCGATCATAATAAACCCACTGATTTTACTTTTTTGAATACCCTAGAGAGAGGAGTGCTGAAGTTGAAAAATCTTCGTTGTGGCACATCGGTGGCTCTCAAATCTAAAGTGGCAGTTGTTGAGTTCTTGTTGGTACTTGGTCTTTTAACTGACGAACTTGATCCTTAGAAATCAGATTTATTAAAATTTCTAGCATGATTCCTATACTTTTTGTCTTCTCTTACCTTATCTTCAATGGCGATTTCCACCTCATACACTTGTGAAAACTCTGTCACGGGCATATTATATAGCTTCTCTCGGAAAGCGGGCAGAGCCCCTTGATAAAAATCTTGATCTGCTCTTAGGTATCTGGATGGTTCCTCATCTGCGTGACCTTCGCTCTCCACCTAGCCATGTAATCAGTAAACGTCTCATCATTTTTCTACACAGTTGCCTCCAAATTCCTCAAATTGATGCTTATTTGAAGGTTGTAAGCATACTCTTCCAAGAAAATCGTGGTGAGCTCATTTCAATCTCCCCTCACCTTCTTTTCCAGATTGTAATACCGAGTCTAAGCAGATTCGATTAAGGACATCGGGAACATCTTCAGAATTTCTCTTGACGGTAGACCCACCAATTCCATGACAGCTTTGTATTGCATGAGATGCACCTTGGGATCACAAGTGCCATCATATTTTGCCACCTTCGGCATTTTATAGGATAGAGGAGTGGTATGCTTCAATTCCAAGTCTTTATCATCATCATCAATGTCCACATATTAATCCATTCCCTTGGATTTCATGAAGACATGCAGCTTTTCTAACTTTATATCCATCTTCTCAAATTTTTCTGACACAATTGGCTCGGGTTCAGTCTTCTTTGTGGGCATTTTCTTAGCAAATAACTCCTCGTCTTGCCAAATGTCATCCATGTGCTCTTTTCTTTCGGATTCACCCTTGGCCTCATCATCTTTTATCACCACTTCTTTACCCTTATTCGAGAGTAAGAGTTTTTCTAGGCTAGCTGCCACTATCTTTTCGATCATCTTCCCAATTTCAAAAATAGGAATACTGGGCTTAGCCATACTAGAGGTAGTAGTTAGAACTAATAAATATGCTGGAACTGGAAAGTGCTCAATCTCGGTGCGGGAGCCTAAAGAATTGATAGGCACTGAATCAGGCAAATCATAGGTGGTTAAAGGCTCTTCAAGTCTAACCAAGCGATTGTCTGCTCTCAACCAACTGATTTCTTATGGAGCTTTATCCTTTCGAAGTGCTATCTTGACTACATAAAATAAATGTTAGCAAACATGACATAATGCATGTATGCGTGGATGCATGAACATAAAATGGCACATAAAAATGCAATGATATAATCACGGCATCGTGCAATGCAACTAATACTATATTCTGCCGTAGCTTTATCATGACTGCTTAAATCCAAAAATCAGAGAAGGGTTCTCAAGAACTATTAGGAGCAAACGTGCCCTATTTCGTATCCAAATACTTATAATGCCCCTCTTTCTTTCTTTCTTTTTTTTTTTTTTTTTTGTATCCCTTTCTTTTTGCCTCAAGCATGATAATACTTGAGTAGGGTTCTTTATTTATATACATTTAAAATTTTCTTTCTTTTCTCTTTTCTTTTTGGCATTAACAACATTTGGCTCAAAATAGATTCATTTCATTACTTTCCAAAAGTGAACTTTTTACATTAATTGTTCTTTTGAGACCCTAACTAAATATTTATAACTTTTGAACCTCAAAGCCTAAGAGGTTTGATATGGCTTCGCATCCTCTAGAGTGAAGTGTTCGATTTCTATAAATCGGTTGGCAATATTGCTAATGAGCATGAATCACACCTCCGTAGCTTGGAAGAGAGTCATAACTTGAAGTTGCGCTTGCTTTATTTCAAGCAAGAGTTGCTGAGCCTCTTCAAATTGGTCTTCTTTAGTCGATGTTGGAACCGGAGGAGCTTCCCTCTTAGGCATTTGGGCTTTGGCCTTGTACTCACTATTGGAAAGAGCTAATTTGGCTTGTTTTGCTTCCAACACTTCTCTTAATTCCTTCGCCCTTTGGTGTTTTAACCGTCAGGATCGAGCCATAATAGAATATA
Source organism: Jatropha curcas (assembly GCF_041381405.1). NCBI lineage: Eukaryota > Viridiplantae > Streptophyta > Magnoliopsida > Malpighiales > Euphorbiaceae > Jatropha > Jatropha curcas. The sequence continues at coordinate 19,043,855 of NC_143158.1, read as the reverse complement.
CCTAAATGGCTACAAGAAGATAAGTTAAGTGATGCATGAATAAATCACAACACAATCATAGCAATGATATATACAAACAAAAAGGGAAGGGAGTTGGAAAATACATGATCTCCACCCTTATATCTTCCACACACGATGTAAGGTCAAAGTGTTTTCTAAACCCTAGGACAAATAGGTTAAGCCCATAAACCATTATGGGTTTAGGACCGATGCCTCCCGTATTTATTGGATGAATGCAACAATTATAAATTTATTAAGGTATTCCTAAAGGAAGGAACTAATGTCAGTTACATGAGCTCTGGTCGGGCTTATTAAGTCTTGGGTTCTAAAAGCATAATTAGTTGTTTTCTCCCTTTTGCTTTGGGTTTAAACAAGAGGTAATAACGGATTATGCCAATTTTCTTTATATACCAAATGGTACTTTGACTTATGGGTGGTGCATATTAGTAGCGGATCCAAACAGTCGAATAGAGTGAGAGGATCACAACCTCCAATGTCACCTTTTAGGTTTAGGGTAGAAAAGAGATTAAGAAGAGATAAATGCATTAAAGACATTTATAAGTACAAAAAGTAAACTCAATTTAAAGTTAACAGCATTATTAAAGATTATGAATAAGTGAACAACTTTCGGAGTGAACTCTCTACTCGAACCCAAAATTGAAAACTAGAGATTCTGGGTTCGATCCCCAGCAGAGTCACTAGGCTGAGGATGGATGATTTTCCCATAAAAATATGGAAAGAATTGAATCGAATGGGCTTGGTTGATTTTATTTAAAAATTGGTTTTCTTTATTTAACCAATTCGTTAATCCTCGGAAAATGGTTCTCTTACTTTGGTAAGAGTTTAATTAATTTTGGAGTCACTATTCTTAATAGGGAAAATTCTCGAATTAGCCAATTTTTTGGAATCGACTAACTCGGTTTTGAATCAGAGACGGGGTTCGGGAGTTAGGTACAATAGAGGAAGGTGTTAGCACCCTTATCGCCCAGTTAAACTGGCCTCCTCGTTGTCCAATAATTCACAATTAAGAATAGCACGATTAACTAAAATTGAAATGCAAAAAATGGTTTTAATGCAATTTTGAAGGTATGAAAATCATGCAAATGATCTCAATCATAAAAGTATAAAATAAAACATCCACAAAGAAAGGCAGGAAGGAGAAAAGAGTTACAATCCACACATAATTACATAATCTACCCATTACCCTCCAAATTTCCAAACCCAAATATTATTACATATAAGCATTAATTGAGATCCATTAAGATCTCTTTACATTTTTCCATAAAATACAACATCAAAGCACAATAAAGAAAGTGAAGCATCCATAGAATCAAAACAAACATAGAAAGAACATTATTCACAGATCCAAGATCAAATCCCAACAATCATCAAACATCCATTCATACAAAGAATGATCAAATGATGCATGTTCTAATTACAATGTTAATAAATGAAAGGTTAGTGCAATAATAAACATAAAACATAAAGGAAAAGGCATAAAATTAAATGGCAGAATAATAAAGTGCTTATAAAGTAAAGAGCAGTAATTAAAAAGCAAAAATTTAAATGATTAAACAAGATTTAAGCTCATGGCCTTGATGTTCATCATGTATAATGAATAAATACATCAATCATTGCTCTTAATCTTGTTAGTTATTGTTTATTTGATCTATTTATGGCAAAATATGGATCCCATAGCACTTAAAAGTTGGAGCTTGGCCATTGGATTTCTGAATCGGGCCAATTTATTGATTATTTTACGATCTGAACCTGTAAATCGAAGGGCATGGCACCACAGGGGAAAGTGGCATGCGCCATTGGGGTGTGGCGTGCGCCACACGTAGTGGTGTAATGCCCTTCCCAGATCAGTAAGGCTTCAGACAAGAACAGAATCGAAATAGGTTTTTTGGGCTGATGTGGTGCAAGCCACAAGCTTGTCACGCACGCCACACGTAGTGGCTTGTGCCATTAGCCTAGGCCGTGCGCCATAGAGGCACAGAAACACCCTTGTGGTTGATCCTAAGTTTTCCTCACAACCAGACCCAAGATAGGTGCTTAAAACATCGAAAAGGAAAAGAAAAGGACGAAGAAATGGATTAGAGGTTCTTAGATATTACCTTTTGGTGATTTCTTTAAAGTTTAATGTAAAAGATGGATGAAGAAACCCAAATGTTTTGTTCTTGACCAATAATCCGACATGAAAGATTAGAAAATGTGTTTTTGGGATTCTTAACTGATCTTTAAGGGTTTTTGATTGAATAAACAATGAATCTCAATCTTAGAACAAAGGGAAACAAAGTTGCCTTTGATTTCAAGTTTGAGTTTTCAAAACACAAGAGTTTTCCCAAAGATGTCAAAAATTCTCCCTTTAATGCACACTCTCCAATACCTATTTATAAGCAAATGACGATGGGATGGCCCCATTTAGGGTTGACGTGGCAAAATGCCACTGTCGGGTCCCGGAATAGGGCTAAACCATTTTTAACAAGCCGGATTAGGTGGCCGGCAAAATGAGGAGGTGCATCGAAAAGTGTGTCGGCGGGCCCGATGCGCTTCTCGGGCCCGATTTTATCATGAAACGTCTGGTAACCTGAAAAAGTGAAAATGACTAAACACATGTATAATCTCAGCCACAGACCATTAGTCTGAAAACCGGAGCAATCAGAGATCCCAATCCAAATTTATGTAAAAAAACGGTTCATTATCACTGAGCCTTTAGGGCAAAATTTGAGCGTCTACACTTAGTTTTAACCAATTAAAAACTTTTAACCTAAAAATATATATAATATTTCTATAACTTGATTGGATGTTTTTTTGACTTTTTTAATAGATAAATATATATAGATAATTAAACATTTCAAAATTTAAATTTTTAACTATTATTATTATTATTTTATTATGTTTGATTATATTTTATTTCATTATATTATTATGTAAATTATTAATAATAATTTAATATTTTTTAATAATTTATTATTATTATAATTTATAGTTTAGCTTCAACATTATTATTTTAAATAATATATATAAATACGAGGCATTTGAAAACTTTTACATTTTTTTTTTGAATTTTATTTTAAATAAATATATCTAGATGATTCAAATTTTGATTTAAAAAGGGTATGATTAAATTTTTTTAATTACAAATTGCACTCTAATTTGGTTGGCCAAAAATTAAGATAAAAGATTATTATTTTTAAACATCTCAAATTTTATTAGTTATATTGATATCTTATATAATTCAAATCCTATTTCTATTAAAGAATATAATATTAATAATTTTTTAAAATGTTTTCATGATTTAATTGGCTAAAAAATAAAAATAAAAATAAAAATAAAAATTTATTATTATTTATAAATATTTAATTTGATTTATTAGATTGATTTCTTATTCTATTGTTAAAGTATATTTATTTACTTACGAGATTATAGTGAAAGTTATTAATAAAATATGTAAATTAATTATAAAACTTGTAATAGAAGCTATGCAATGATTTTTGTAAATCAATTTGGTTTTTCTTTAAAAAATAAAATGAAAGCAACTAACATTTATAAAAACTTATAAATCAGTACGTTGACATATAACTAAAAAAAATATTTACTGTATCTATAAAGTGTAATGTATTTTTACCACTTAATCTAAATAAGAATTTATACTTTAATATTATATAAATAAAAAATTAAAATAGTATAAATAATGAGCATATAACGAGTATAGTCAACGTGTAACGTATATTATAAAAAAGACTGGTATATGTCAAATACAAATGAGCAGAAATATTAGGTTTTTAAATGTCCCTGTGTACTCTAATTTTATCGATTGATTAAAAATATCATTAAGGACAATTTAGTCCTATTCTAATTAGAAAACTTTTAATTATTAGTATTTTTTTGTTTGATTAAAAATATTATTTTGGATAATTTAGTCTCATTCTAATTAGGAAACTTTTAATATGATTTAATATATTATCATGTTGGAATTTATAATTTGAATATATTATAATATTAAATTTATTCATATAAAAAAGTTGACCACCTTAATAAATTTAAACGATACGGAGAGCTATTGATTGTTGACCATCTTAACAAATTTCTTTTATAATATAATTTGACAGCATACAAGGAGCTATTCTTTTATCATATATTTTTTTAATAGCTACATTGTCATATAACCACCTTAACGCTTATATTGGTTAAAACTAAATTCCAAACAAACAATACAAATCAAATAGAGAAAGAGACTTAAGTTATTTCATTAACGTTCTAATAACATTAATAAAGTGTTTTTTATTAATTATTGTTTTACATAGTGATATTTGATAAGTTTAACTTGAATTCATTATGGACTAAATGCATATTTTGGACTTTTTTTTTTTCAAAAAATCTTGTGGCCCCTTATACTTTACGGGGACCTATAAGATACTTTTATTTATTTTTTTTCGTATTTAATAAGTACCTCGTCACGCTAGAAGTGGTGCGTGAATAACCACACAAGTGTGAGGAGAGTAAAAACTTGTTTAATTGCCATGTTGGCACCTAAAATATTTCAAAAATGGAAATTTTATTATTTGAAATTTTCAAAGACTCAAGCTTCAGCCTCCCATTTTTTTAGCCACCACCTCTATATCTTCTTTGCTCCTACATTCCTTCTCTCTCTACCACCACCACCACCTCCTCCTCCTCCTCCTTCCATTGTTCATATCACCTTGTTTTTTCTCTTTCATTTTCTTAAATCATTTTTAAGTTTGGATTTTAAAGAATTTGTCAAAAGCAAAAAACCAAAGAAACCCAGAAAAACAACTTCCTTGTTTCTTGTCCTTCATCACCCATACTTTTAAGCCATATACATTTTTGTTTCTCTTTTATTTTTTTTTATCCGGGTTTTGTGCATAACTAGCTGCACAAAAAATTTTCTTTTCTTTCTCATTGTTTTCACATTTTATTAGATAAATAAAAAGGGCCTCTGCATGCATTTGGCTTTTTATAAAAATAATTCTTATTGACAGAATGCTAAAAATGAACTTTGGAAAACAGAGTCCATAGTACAAAGGGAATAAGATAACTCTAACAAACAAAAAGAAATAAAATTGAATATGAAAGGCACAATTAAAAAAAGGATATCCATAATTAGTTCATGCAAATATGTATTACTTGTTCCAAAAAGAAAAAAGACACAAAGAGAGAAAGAGAGAGCAAGAGATTTTATGTCAAGAAAAAAAATAGTGATATTAGCTTCTCTCATCGCTAGACAGCAACGGGTTTGTTGTCCGATAAATCGAGTAAGTCTTATCATTTGAAGAAAAAAAGAAAACAAAAAGCAAGCACAATCATATCGTCTAGGGTGTCAATCAATTTCCTAGTGAGATTGATCAAAAGCCAAACATTTCGGATCTCCATACATGGGTTTTTTAGATTTCTTTATGATAATAACCAGAATCAAGATCTTGTACATTCTCGTTGCTTGAAATTGAGGAAGAGTAACAATATAAGAGGGAGCAAAGAGGAGGAAGAGGAGAAGAAAAATAGATAAAAAAAAATCATGAATTGTTATAGGCTTAAGAAAGATGAAGTTGTTGCGAAATGTGAGTCTGTGAGAGAGAGAATCATAGTAGAAGAGGAGAGAGATAAAAGAGGAAAGAGATTATGTCATTGTGACCGATGACTTTTGACATGTCAGTAGCTTTTTTGTCATGTCATTTTGTTTGCGTTATACACGGTTGGTTTACCCAAGCGAGGTATTAATTAAATACGAAAAAAATAAATAGAGTTATTTTATAGAAACCCCGCAAAATATGAGAAAATTATTTTAATTGAATTAGTTATATCAGTTTTCTATATAAATTTAAGAAAATTATTTTAATTAAATTTTATTGAACAGAATATTATATATACATACATAAGTTAATATTATAGACAATATTATATATACATACATCAATATTAAAACAAATGTAACGAATTTTATCTTAAATTTTGACAAAGGTAAAAGATTATATTAAAACAAATACAACTTAAATGATAAATATTGATATTATATATTATAGATATCAATAAATGTGATATTAATAAAGTTATATGCTCAATATTTTGCATTGTATTTTTATATTTCTGTATCTGTGAAACTATAAATTAAGAGAACAAAATAAAAGACACACGTGAAATGCATATTCATAAAAATTACTATATTATATATGAATTCATTATGTTGTTTAATTACAATTATAATAATTATTAAATTATTTTAAAGGTATTAAACTGCAAATCGGATTGCATCAAACCGCTTTTTACAGTTTAACTTAGTTTGGTTTTATTGATTAAATGATTCGGTTGGGATTAAAAAATGTTATTGGTTTGAAAATTTTTTCAAACTGCACCAAACCAAACCAAACCGTGCTCGCCCCTATTTTTCCAATTTCAAACAATCTTCAATTCGTTCTTCGCGGTGGAAGCAGTTGAGCTCATTTTTATTATCCCTGCAAATCCTCTCCTATCACTGGCAACAATAATGAGAGAAGAGCAAATAGAGAAGCTTCGTGGAGTGGTTCGCGACTGCGTAAGCAAGCACTTATACTCATCGGCGATCTTCTTTGCTGACAAAGTGGCCGCTTTCACCAAAGATCCCGCCGACATTTACATGCAGGCTCAGGCCCTCTTTCTTGGCCGCCACTATCGCCGCGCCTTTCATCTTCTGAATGCATCTAAGATTGTCCTCCGTGACCTCCGTTTCCGCTACCTTGCCGCCAAATGCCTTGTAACCTTTCATTCTCTAATAACACTATTTAGGTTTATTTTTGTGTTTCTTTTGATAGTTTTCTTGTTGGTTGATACTTAACCTAAAAATAAATTGCAAATGTTGAGCAGATTTTTCCTCTTTAATTGCAGTTCTATAGTTTTTGGTGACATTTTATTGTAGATTTGATATTTTTAATTCCTTTTCTTTACTTAATTCCATTTTTGTTTTAATTTGGATTTTTAGGGTTTTGTGATTCACTTGTTTGTTTGTTCGTTTGATGATTAATTGCTTTCTCTCTAGTTTGTTAAATGTGACTTCTTTTTTAAATTATATTTTTGGAATTTATTTATTATTAGGAGGAACTGAAGGAGTGGGATCAATGTTTATTAATGCTTGGGGATGCCAAGGTTGATGAACATGGGAATGTGTATGACACTAAAGATTGTAATGTCATGTACTTAGATAAAGATGGAGAAGATCGTGAAATCAATGTAAGCCTTCATCTTATTTTTATTTATTTTTGGTTGTTTTTTGATTGCTGCTGCTACATGATATTTTGCTCTTTTTGATCATTTTGTTGTATTATTGACTTTCTATCTTTTGCTGATCACTAAGGTAGTCTTAATTGTTGGCATGAGCACTTTTAAAAAATCAATACATGAGTTTGCAAAGCTCATAAGTAATGGTACTTGTGAGAAGTAGATTCTCAAAATTCATTAAGGGTGGTCACTGCGTGATCCATTTTAGTACGAACACAATATTGGAACTTATATATAGCTACATAATATTTGAAATCTGGAAAAAGAGTTCATCCCTCAAATCTTGCTTTTAACATGAAAATCTATATACCCTCCTCATTGATCACTTGATTGTATTTTTATTAACCCCACTCCACCAAGAAGAAACAAACCTTAAATATTGAGTGGTTGTTTTATTTTCTTCTTTAATTTTGCCTTTTTGTTTTTCTGTTCCTAGAGGGAAAAAAAGGAAACCTTTCTATCACAAGATGACTTGTTAAGTTGATAGAAACCAAGTACTTTGAAGGTATGATTTTAGGTGCTTGGATGAACTTGAGTCTATCATGTAGAGCTGTTTGTTTCTTAGTAAAAGCTAGAGCTGTAGATGTCTCAATTATAACTGCCAATCATAAGGAATAAGTAATGCATGTGCAATCAGTCTTTAGAAAAGAGTAGGACTCAGCTGAGAAGTACAATCCAAATAACGTGCAATGAAGTCAAAACTACAATTTATGAATTAAAATTATACAAATACAGATAAAATATCTGCTTTCTTTTATGTAGTTACTCAATTCACCTGAAACTATTTGCATATTTGCTGTAGTCTCATGCTTTGTTTTGATTTGACTTGTGGTTAGGGTTAGGTCTATTTTAGTTATTGTTGATCAATTACTTCCTTTACTGCTTGCACTATGGAGTTTGTAATAATATTTTCATTAATTTGTTGCTGAACTATGGTTAGATAGTGGAATTCATTACTCCATCATGTGCCAACTGATGTATGTGTTGCTACAATTTTTTGTCAAATGTTTTATTCTAACTCTGACAGATATCTTCAGCAATATGCTTTCTGAGGGGGAGGGCTTATGAAGCTCTGGAAAATAGAGCCCAAGCTCGACAGTGGTTGGTTTCTTTAACCATCTTATTTATTGAATTAAGTTATTTTGGCTCCTTTCCACTATGTTCCTTTCTGCATTTAGTGGATCTTTGATCAATTCTCTGAAATTTGTCCACCAAAAATTGAAAAACTTTGCCCATTGGTTGGAGACCTTATTTGATCTACTCTGTTCTGTTCAGGTACAAAGCTGCTATCAAGGCTGATCCATTATGTTATGAGGTATGCTAGTATTTTATCATTGTTCTTAATTTGGAGGATGAGTTTATTTCACTGTAGAATGCTTTTGCTTTATAACATTAATGATTGCAGAATTATGGGCTTAAACTTTTTAATCTCCATATTAAGAGCTCAGCAAAGATTTATGTATTTCATTATTAAATCTATTGATTCTATTCAGAATCCTTTTTCCCTTTGTTTTCTCGACATGATGTCTGTCTTTACTAGACAAAAAAATTGTTTTAACTTTTATTTTCTGTTTGCTAGTTAGACTTATTCTTTTATTTCCATTGTTTGTCAGGCTTTGGAATGCCTTATTGAAAATCATATGCTTACATGTGAAGAAGGTAAAAAGATCTCCAGTTATATTCTGTTTTTGTGGAACTTCAAGTTTTGGGATAGCATTTGATTCATTAAAATCTAATGCATATTGATTTGACCGTACATTTTCTCAAAATAGCTATACTATTTAGTTCAGATAATGTCCTCATCTAATTTGTTTGATTTTTTCTATTGCATTATAGAAACAAGTCTACTTTCATCGTTGCAATTTGGTCCTGAAGATGGGTGGCTCTCTTCGTTCTACTCATGCTTGATGAAAAAGGTAACTAGTGCTACTTGAGCCTATAGGTGAAAGTGTAAAAGTAGCTAATGTTATTTTATTTACAGATTTTCAAGATATTTACTTTTCTCTGTAATTCTGTGTGTTTGTATATGCTTACATTGAACTCTGCTTGTTGGAGTGGTGGTTATCCAGTATGACAAAGAAAATGTTATAGAAGCAAAATTCAAAGAGCTGGAAAAAGAAAGCTGCAACGCTAACCCTTCCAGCCCATGTTTCTTGAATATGCTAAAGAATGACACTGATCTGCTTGCTTGCAAAGCTGAATACTATCATCAATGTGGTGAATATCATAAATGCTTTGAACTAACTTCTGTGTAAGTTTGACTACTTTTTGAGTGGGAGACATTTAACATTTGGATATCATATGCGTTATCTGCTCTGAATTTTATCTTGTCTTAAAAGATTACTTGAGAAGGATCCTTTCCATTTGAAATGTACTTTGGTGCATTTGGCTGCTGCCATGGAGCTTGGAAATTCAAATGAGCTCTATCTTATGGCATGCAATTTGGTGAAGGATTATCCTCAAAAGTGAGTTTTCTTTTTCTCCTTTATCCTTTTAACTTCCTTGCAGCATTTTTAGTTTCAATTTTTATATCCTCTTCTGTATATCCATCTGACCTGGTAACTTCCCTTGTAATTACATGTTTTGCTTACCTTTTATGATTATTGCTTGCACTTTAAACATAGTCATCCAGCAAATCTGGAGCTTGGCTTTGTTTACATGTCATCATCGTCAAACATGAATAGATCAAATTAAATGATTTGGAAGTAAAAACAGCAGGCTACTAATTTATTATATAGACAGTAGAAACTGTCTAAAACCTATCAAATCTAAAAAAGAAAAAAAATGAGGCAGAATAGAAAGATATGGAAGTAAATAATTGGATGATTTGGAAAACACCTGTGTAATAGCTTCCTCAAAGTATAGTAATTAGATTTAGAGTTAAGACAGAAAAGAGTAGAATCTAAAAAGAAAAAGGAAAAAAAAAAAGAAAGAAAGAAAGCAATTATAGGAAGAGAAATTGAAAGAGGCATATCTGAATGGATGTGGGCTAAAGACTAGATTGCAAGAAGTGAGTCCTAGATGAAGGAGTGGAGGTTGGATCACAAAGCAAATCACTGGTTTTTGTGTTGCATTTTCTTTTATTTATTTTGTGTAAGCAGATATTGGCTAGATAACTTTATATTGAAAGAAAAACTTAGGTGGCTTGTTTTGGAAAACAAGAAATAGAAAGGCGTGCTGTTCTCGAGCCTTGCTGCAAAAAGGAGCACGCCTGTACCTACAGGCTATAGCCTGAGTGAAGTCGCCCGCCTGGGTACCGTTGAGGTGCAAGCCCTTGAGCCTTAAGTAAGGTGTGCCTGAGGCGCACCTTTAATAACTATGCCTCAAAGAACAAGACAACCAAAAATCCATTGATCAAAGTCCAATGATATATGAGAATTACCTGTGTTTTTCTGATACTTTCACATTCCAATAAAAAAAGAAAGAAAATTTGCAAAAGAGGATTAGATAAATGTGCATCCACTAAACTCTTGAGTGTTCTTTCCTTTGGCTTCCATTACGAGAATTAATTTCACTAGGACCAAGCTAAAATCTATGTGATAAATGATTGTTGTCAACAATTTTATGTTTGTATAGATACTAAGTCCTAATCCATCAAGTCATATTGAAGAATGATTCTACAATATGGTATAACGTCCCAAATTGTTTAGAGCATACTAAAGAATTTGTTTGCTGGATCATGCTGTGATTCCCTGCTTGAAGAAGGCATTTGCAATTGCATGATTTTTATTTTTTTAAGATATTCATCTGATTTTTGAACCAAAGCACTCTATTCTGCATCAAGTCATTAACTTATTTGGACTTCTCATCTTTCAGGGCTCTTTCATGGTTTGCTGTCGGTTGCTACTACTATTGTATCAAGAAGTATGACCAATCACGGAGATATTTCAGGTAAACATTGCCAGTTAAACTTAACCATGGCTCGATTTTTTTTGATTCTTTGCACTTTCTTAACCAAATATGATGTTGTGGTTAGAAATTGAGCTTCCTTAGCTCACTTCCTGTGGAACATTCACTTAAATAACTGTTGGACCCTAGTGACTGCACAACAACTTGATCGGGGCATTGACAATGTAATCAGAGAAGATTAATTCGTGTGTGTTTATTAAGAACAAACCTAAATTTATATAATATATACAAGAAGTGTTCCTAATTCAGGAAAATAAACTACAAAATCTCTACAAATCTTCTAGTTTCTATACATTTCTACTTTCAATAATAGACAAAATATTGGTTTGAACTTTTCAAACTGAATCAGGCTAATGAATATGGTGCAAGGCATATAAGTCATATGTTTTAACATGATTTTTATTTTATGTTATTTCACAAGTTAGACCTGATTTCTCTTTGTTTTTTTCCCTTATGCGCTACAGCAAGGCTACAAGTCTAGATGGAACATTTGCACCTGCTTGGATAGGCTATGGGAATGCTTATGCGTCTCAGGAAGAGGGTGATCAAGCAATGTCAGCATATCGTACTGGTGCTCGTTTATTCCCAGGGTATTTCCTTCTATTAGTTTATAGACAATGTCCCTTAGGTCCAGATTAATTGAATAGATTGCTTTATTAAACAGCAGTGCAATAGAAGTGCATATATTTTTTTTGTAGACATTATGCTCTCTTTTCCTGTGCACATATGTTGTGTGAGATTTTCCTTTAGAATATCAACTGTTGGTTATTTAGATCCTATGCTTGATTGTATGAATGTAAGTCCATCATGCTTGTAGCTAAAATCGACCAGTTTTCTTTTTATAAAAAGGTCATTATATCTTAGACAAATTGAGCTTCTCAATTATTGCCTTCTCATTCTCTTTCTGTTATAGAAATTTTATGAGGCTGAGTCCTGATGCAACAATAATGGTTTCTCCATTATGATTTGGATTCCGTGGATTGAAACCATTGAAATAGCATCCTTGAAATGCAAGGAAGCTTATGGATACTTCCAACCCCTCTTGATAGTCCACAATGCAGGAAGCTTGTGTAGTGGGAAACTCCTTGACCTTGTTTTAGGTTTTGGCCATTCATTTGTTTCTAGGTAACCATGCTTTCTCTTGGATTATTTTCAGAGTTGGGATTGATTAGTTGCTGCACTTTTAGCACAAGGAGAATCATTTGCTTTAAGATTCAGATGTCCTAGGAATTTCATTAAGAATGACGATTGAAGTATCTATTCTTCTTGTGAGAAGTGGAGATGGAATGTTAAGGGTCCTATGAAGGATCGCGTCACAGGTCTTTCTATGATGAAATCTTCTAAGGCTGATGCCTTGGACTTGATGGATAAACTAAGAACTTGTTTGAGGGAATTCTCCACCTCAAGACTTGTTATGGTAGAGAGTCTTATCTCGTGAATAGATAATAATCTCGCTTGAGTCCTTTATTGAACTAAGACATGTCTCTTATATTAGAGAGGCTTACATCAAAAAGGGGAATTATAATAAAAATAGAAGGTCCTACTAATAAGGGATCCTACTATAATAAAAATAGAAGTTCCTACTAATAAGGGATCCTACTAATTACAGAATCATAAAAGGAAATTAACTCGAGAAAAAATAAGAATAATATCAAAATACTAAATAGGAAGAAATCGTTGCATCAATTCTGCACTTGACGTGCCACATGTCTCGTGTAGTTTCTGTCCACAAATGCGTCTATAACATGGAAGGAAGTTCTTTTGTTTAGTTACAAAATTACTACTCCCTCTTTCTCACAATAATACTGTAGTTTGACTTTGGCATGGAGATCAAGAGAAATTTTTTGGATATTATGTCTTTGTTCTTTTAGCAATTCTATCCTTTAGTAAAAAGCGGGACAAAAATCATTGTGAATTATTTGGGAGGTATTATTTACAAAATAATCTTTTGACTCGTTGACTTTCAATTGAAAGAGGAAAGTAATTAATTTGGGGCGCCCAAAATTAGTAATGTGGACTATTGTTTTGGGATAGTGGTAGTTGATAACTTTGTTCTTAATTCTTAAATGGTCTGGTTAGATTTTCTCCAGGTTTGTTGCTAGGTTGAGATCTTGAATTTTTCAGCAAACAGAAAGTATATGCTGTCCTGCACTTGAAAAGCTTGAACTTTAATTACAAGTAGTTTGTGCTAGTTTTCTATAATATGCTTGCACATAATGATAACCCTCAATTGTCATCTGATGCTGACACTGTACGTGGGTTGTCAAAGTCCTCTTATTATTTATAAATTCTCTTTTCACAGGTTGAGTCTTGATATTCTGTTATTCCAGGTGCCACTTACCAACTTTGTACATTGGGATGGAGTACATGCGAACTCACAGTTATAAGCTTGCTGAGCAGGTTATTTTGTTATCTCCTTAATGTAGGCAGATTGCCAGTTTTGGTTTTGATATTGGAGACCTGTTAGTTAATCTGCATTTCAGTCGGTATTTTAATTTTGATATCAATTCTTTTGTTGTTTAAGACAACTTTTTTTCAAGTTCTTTATTTATCATTAGCTCCAATTTAGGGTGTCAAGATGGGTTGGCATGTTGGGTTCGACATGGATTCGCCTAACACGCGACACGATTAGAGTCAACATGAACACGGCCCATTTAATAATCGTGTCAAATTTGTCAACATGAACCCGAAATGAAAATTAGACATGTGACGCAAACATGACACATGTAACTTGCATAATATCATAAGTAGGTTAAGTGGGTCGTGCTGACCCCTATACAATCTGTGTAACCCGCCTAATATCATAAGCCGGTTAAGTGGGTCGAGTTGACCTGTATACGATCCACTTAATTTACTTATGAAATTTTTAAGTTTTAACTTGTTTAACTCAAATCATATTTAAAAATAAATTTTTATACATAAAATGCATAGATTCTCTAAGATTCATGAAATAACAAAAAATTAATACAATAATAAAGTGTAAATAAGGTGTTAGTTGGGGTATTTATATTTGACACTATAATTATCTCTTAACCCTAAAATAAAGAGTCACTTGCCTAACCCGCGCGTCAACCCGTGAGACGACACGTTTATATTCGTGTCATAATCATTCATTATGGCATGAACCCGTTTAACCTCAACCCTAACTCGTTTAGTTTGCGTGTTGGGCGAATCGTGTTTGCATGTCATGACCCATTTTGATACTCTTAAGCTCCATGGTAGAAAACCACATTGATGTACCATTGCAAATTAAACTTCAAAATTAAGTACTGCTTCTATTGTGTTTTACATTAAGCATTGGAATGACGTGTGATTTACAAAGCCAAATGCAAATTGACTAGAGGTCATTGCGAGGCAGATTTGGCTCAATTTTGATGAGAAACAATATAATCTAGATTTGATTGTTAAAGTCCTAGACTTAGATAAGTTTTTTGATCCACGGTTTTTAAAGAATGAGAGAATTATAATTGGGATATGGATTACTTGTTATACCAAGAAGTTGCTTAGCTTCTTAAAAATTAGATTGGTGAATTTTTTAAATAGCAATAAATTAAGGGAAATGGCATTTGCATAGACTTTGGAAGTTATGGAGGTTTAGAATTGTCAGGTTAGGAAAAGATGAAAAACAATTTCTTTTTGGTGTATTATACTATTGAGGTTAATCCCACCAATGAGGATGGAGAGTGAGTCTATATGATATTGACTTCTGCAGGGCTTGGTGATCTATTTTGGCTTATGAAGTGATGTTTCAAATAGGATTTGAGAGATGTTTACTGCTTATAAGTAGGGGTGAGCATTCGGGTCAATTGAACCAAAACAACCCGACCAAATAAACTGAAATTTTTTAGTGAAAACCGATTGATTGAATAGTGTATAGAATTGAACCAAATTGAAGTAGTTTGGTTTAAACTATTACAATTTGGGGTTATTATTTGGGTGTAATTAAAACAAACCAATGACAACACCAACAACAACAAAGCCTCAGTGCTAAACTATTTAGGGTTGGCTATATGAATCCTTTGTTTTAAATATCTACTCTGATCAAATTAATATCATACAAAGAAAACCCAAATGATGAATAAAAAATGAAGATATCTATTCGATTCATTTCACCCTTTTCCAAGTAAAAGTCGGAAACTTTTAAAGGGGAATTTTAAAATCATTTGATATATTAATAAAATAAATAGGACAACATAAAATAAGCAACAACTAATTAGCACCTGTTACATGAATCTTTTGACTCCATTCTATTCTGTTCATAGCTATATTCTTACTAATATCCAAAAATCGTAGTTCCTTAGTGACAACTTCCCTCCAAGAAATTCTAGGTCGACCTCTGCTCTTTTTAGCATCCTCCATTACTAAAGTGTCACATTTGTGAATCCTAACATGTGTGGTCTACATATTACATGACCATACCATTTGAGGCGTTTTTCTCTTATTTTATCTCCAACTTGCTACTTGCTCCTTTTGTCCAATGTGATTATTTTTAGTCTTGTCCAACCTCGTCTGACCACATATCCATCTCAGCATTTGCGTCTCCGCAACATTCATGTTGTGAACATATTGTGCATTAGTTGCCTAGCATTGACTCCCATATAGCATTGCTATTCATATCATCATCTTATAGAACTTACCTTTCACCTTACTAAATATTTTCCTATCACATAGTATGCTTGTAGCATTCTTCCATTTCATCCATCCTACTTGGATTCTATGAAAAACATCTTCATCTATGAGACCCCCTTCTGGAACATAGAGCCTAGATATATTTGAATTGATTGCATTTGAGCACAATTATACCATTTAATTTAACCTCACTTTCCTGTTTTTTCCTTAAACCAAACTCATAGTGCATGTATTCCATCCTACTTTTGCTTAGCCTAAAACCCTTAATACTCAAAAGTTGTCCATAGTTCCATTTTGTGTACTCCCTCACTAGTTTCATCGATTAGGACAATATCATCCGCGAATAACATGCACCAAGGAATATCCTCTTGTATATTACTAGTTAGCTCATCCTTTACCAGGATAAATAAGTATGGGTCCTTGATGTAGCACGACTGTTATGAGAGGCTCCTCTGTACTCCCTCCTAGGGGTGTAAATGAGCCGAGCCGACTCGTGAGCTATTCGAGCTCGGCTAGAAAAAAGTTGGAAAAGGTTCGGCTCGAATCGAGCTCAGGCTCGAATCGAGCTCAGGCTCGAATCGAGCTCAGGCTCGAATCGAGCTCAGGCTCGAATCGAGCTCAGGCTCGAATCGAGCTCAGGCTCGAATCGAGCCTCAGGCTCGAATCGAGCTCAGGCTCGAATCGAGCTCAGGCTCGAATCGAGCTCAGGCTCGAATCGAGCTCAGGCTCGAATCGAGCTCAGGCTCGAATCGAGCTCAGGCTCGAATCGAGCTCAGGCTCGAATCGAGCTCAGGCTCGAATCGAGCTCAAGCTCGAGCCTGCTCGTTTAGCAATCGAGCCGGGCTCGAGCCTAATGATGTTCAGCTTGAAAGCTCGTCAAGCCGTATTGAGCTTTTATACATACGTGTATAATATTATTTTAGGTTACTCGAGCAAATTTTTCAAGTTGAACGCGAGTTTAATATCGAGCTCGAACTGAGCTCGAGCCTAAATTTCCAGGCTCTTTGAATTTCGAGCTGAGCTTCGAGCCTGGCAGGTTCGAGCTTAGTTCGGCTTGGCTCATTTACACCTCCTATTCCCTCCAATTGGTCTCACATTGGTGCTACATTTTCATAGATACCTCTAATGGTGTTTATATACTTGGTGTGATCTCCTTCTTCTCTAATACGCACGATTGAAATATCAAAGATGGGAGAAAGATTTTCTCTATTTCTTGTATATGTTTGTGGTTTGCATCAAAGCTACACACACACATACATTAACCTCTATCTAAATAGGAAAGATACAAGAAAGGTAAAAACAAGGAATCCTTCTAAATTAAATATACAAGATATTTTGAGGATTCAATAAGTCAACACCCACCAAAGTACTTCCTTCGGCACTCTGTCATAAGCTTTCTCTAGGTGAATGAACATCATATGCAAATCCTTCTTATTTTCCATACATTTCCATCACTCTTCTTTAAAGGAAAGTAGCCTCCATTGCAGATCTACCAGGCATAAATCCAATTGGTTCTCTAACACTTTTGTAATGTTCCTTAGTCTCTTCTACTCGGTCCTAGAGCTTTATTGTGTGACACATAAGTTTGATACCATGGTAGTTTGTAGAACTTTGAATGTCTCCCGTATTCTTATAAATCCGTATCAAAGTGCTTTCTCCACTCGTTTGGCATCTTTCTACCTCTAATAATAGCATTGAATAATTTGGTTAACGAAGCAACTCCACTTTCCCAAGACTCTTCCAGACCTTAGGGATGCCATATGTACCACATGCTTTTCCAACCTTTATAAGCTTCAACGCCTCCTTGACCTTATTATGCCAAATTTATGAGTGTAACTAAGATTTCTATGCATCAATGAGGCATCAAGGTCCATAAAGTCCTCGTGGCTTTTGAATAACTGATCGAAGTAGCACTTCCATCTTTCTTTAATCTCTTTATATCATGTTAACTTGATATCATATTTAATGCACTTAACTTGGCTCCAGTCCTTACCCTTTTCTCTTATTAGCCTCGTGAACTTGTACATATTCCTTCTCCCCCTCTTTTAATCCCAGCTTTTTGATACAAGTCTTCAAATGCTTTGCCTCTAACTTTGCTAACCGATTTTTCAGCTTCTCTCTCTGGTCTCTTATATTCCTCAAAGACCTCCTCATTAGATGCTCTCAGTAACTTTCTATACCACTCTTGTGTTGCTTTGATGACTTTTTCTACCAAACAAATAAAACTAAACTGAAAAAGTTTGATTTCTTTCTATTGAAAACCAAAACCGAACTTATCATTAAAAAGTTGGAACTGGAACAATCCAGACCAGGTGGGTTTGGTTCAGTTTTTTGGTTTTCACTGGAGTGTTGTCACTCCTTATAAATAAGACTTGGATATTGAGAAGTCTGTTTTCTCATGAAATTTCTTGTGGAGGACAGTCTTATGCTCCCTAGTCCCACACGAGTCTTAGGGATGCACTTGTTTATGAGAGGGTTAATTTGGGCTGTATTGTTATTTGCTTCTATTTAAATGGAATAAAATGAAATTCTTTGTATCACTTGTAGAAATTAAAGGAAAGAATATGTTTTATTTCTTTCAATTGTGTTTTATTTTTCAACCTCTACTCCACTATATATATACAAAAAATTGTTCCAATATAGGAAGCAATCTAAATAGGAATAAACCTAAACTAGGAAACACAATCTTTACACTATTTAGGAATAAACCTAAATTAGGAAACACAATCTTTACACTAATTAGGAATAAGCCTAAACTAGGAAACACAATATTTACTTTAATCACAGAGATTTCAACACTCCCCCTCAAGTTGGTGCATAGATGTTACTCATGCCCAACTTGCAAACTAAAGGATGAAACAACTTGCTATGCAAACCCTTTGTGAAAACATCAGCTAGTTGCTCTTTTGAAGCTATATAGGAGACACTTATAAAACCTTCAACTATCCTCTCTTTTATAAAGTGACGATCAATCTCTATGTGCTTAGTTCGATCATGCTGGACTGGATTGTTCATAATACTGATGGCTGCTTTACTATCACAAAATAAGGATATATTTGTTGTTTCAACCAACTTTAACTCTTCCATTAATCTGCGCAACCATAGAAGTTCACAGATTCCTTGTGTCATAGCTCTATATTCAGCTTCTGCACTAGACTTTGCAACAACAACCTGCTTCTTGCTTCTCCATGTGACCAGGTTTTCTCCAACAAAAACACAATAACCTGAGGTTGATCTCCTGTCATCAAGGGAACTAGCCCAATCTGCATCTGTATAGCCTGTTATTGTTAAATGACCATGTTTAGAAAATAAAAGTCCTCTACTTGGAGCTGATTTTAAATATCTTAGAATCCGATGCACTGTTTCTAAGTGAGACTCCCGAGGATCATGCATGTACTGAATCACTAAATTTACAGCATAGGCAATATCTGGTCTAGTATGGGCAAGGTAAATCAACCTCCTGACCAATATCTGATATCTGCCAACATCAACTGAACTTCCCACTCCAGCTTGAAGCTTATGATTGGCTTCAATAGGTGATTCTGGAGGTTTACATCCCAACATACCAGTTTCTTTAAGGAGATCAAGGATGTACTTTCTCTGAGAATAAAAATCCCTTTTTCTGACCTAGCAACTTCTATCCCAAGGAAATATCTCCACTTTCCCAAATCCTTACTCAAACTCCCTAGCTAAGAAATTTCTCAAGTGAGTCATTTCTTCTTCATTATTTCTAGTCACAACTATATCATCCACATAAACAATAAGCAATGTGATCTTACCTTCATGATGTTTAATGAACAAAGTATGATCAGCATCGCTCTGAATATACCCAAAAGAAAGCATAGCTTTACTAAACCTTTCGAACCATGCTCTTGGTGATTGTTGCAGCCCATATAATGACTTCTTCAGCTTGCAAACTTTTCTTCTGGTTTTGTCATCATCAAATCCAGGAGGAATCTCCATATACACCTCTTCTTTCAAATCACCATGTAGAAAAGCATTTTTAACATCAAATTGATGTAACTCCCAGTCAAGATTGACTGCACAAGACAACAAAATTCTTATTGTGTTCATCTTGGCTACAGGGGCAAATGTTTCCTGATAATCAACTCCATAGGTCTGACTGCATCGTTTGACTACCAATCTAGCCTTGTACCTCTCAATTGAGCCATCTGCCCTATGTTTAACTGTGAACACCCATTTACATCCAACTGGCATCTTTCCTTGTGGAGGAGTTACAATATCCCATGTCTCGTTTTTTGCCAAAGCTCTCATCTCCTCAACCATTGCAGCCTTCCATTTTGAGTCCTGTAATGCCTCTTGCCAATCCTGCGGTATAGAAACAGAAGAAACAGACAAAACAAATGCTCTATAGGAAGGGAACAGAGTATTATAGGAGATAAAATGGGAGATGGGATGTTTAGTGCATGTTCTAACTCCTTTCCTAAGAGCAATAGGAATATCAAGGTCATTGTCAGAAGGACTGGAATCAAGATTAGGATCAGAATCAACAGGAATTAAAGAAGACTCACCAAGTTCTTGTTCTTCTGTATCTTCAAGGACTGAAATTGGAGAGGACGGTTGATCAGAGGTCTCATGCTCCATGGTTGTATCTGTATTAGTCCGTCGGGTGTAGGTTTTCAAATCAGGTCTATCCAATCTTTCTAGAGTTTTGGGTGGTTGCTCTCTCTTACTATCTATGTCTACAGGAATCTCCCCCTGGAAAGAAATGTCATCCATCACCTCTTCCATTTGATATTTCTCCCCCTGAAGAGGTGACCGGGAAGGAAAATAAGATTCAAACTCTTGAAAGGTAACATCCATACTCACAAAGTATTTCCTAGAAGAAGGATGATAACACTTATATCCTTTTTGAGTAGTAGAGTAACCAACAAACACACACTTCAAGGCTCTAGGATCTAATTTGCTTAGACCATTATGATGAACAAAGCAAACACAACCAAAGACTTTAGGAGGTACAATATAAGAGTTTTTTCCTTAAAGAACCTCTAATGGAGTTTTAAAATTTAAAGTACGAAGAGGCATACGATTGATAAGGTAAGCAGCAGTCAAAATAGCATCCCCCGAATATGGTTTGGGAAGATTCATAGTGAACATAAGGGACCTAGTTACTTCTAGTAAATGTCTGTTTTTCCTTTCCGCTACTCCATTTTGAGCATTAGTATTGACACAACTAGTTTGATGTATAATACCATTAGAATCTAAATAGGTACGAAAAATTGCATTCATGTATTCAATACCATTATCAATTCTTAGGATTTTAACATGCGCATCAAACTGAGTACGAATCATTTTATGGAAGTTTTGAAAACGCGAAAAAACTTCATTTTTTGTTTTCAACAAATAAACCCAAGTCAATCTAGTGCAACAATCAATAAAGGTCACAAACCATCTATAACCGGAAAGAGAGACAGTTTTAGTAGGACCCCAAACATCAGAATGAATAGTAGTAAGTAGTAAAAGGAATCAAATTCTTATTATTAATTGGAGAATAAGAATGCCCGGTGTGTTTGGCAAGTTCACAAGCATCACATACTAATGAATTAAAATCACATTAGCAAACAAAGTGGGAAATAAACGTCCTAAAACAGAAAAAGAGGGATGTCCTAATATCCTATGCCATTGAAAAACTTCATGAGAAGGATTTCTAGATGTTCCTAACAAAGCTTGACTGGTACCCGAATTTGAAAAACGACAAACGTCATCCAATAGATACAGTCCATCGCGCAAGCTACCACTGCCAATCGTTCTCCCTGTGTTCAGTTCCTGAAATATACAATGAGTAGGGTAAAAAGTTACTTTGCAATTAAGTGCTTTTGTGATTAAGCTAATAGATAACAGATTAATAGGAAATCTAGGAACATGAAGAACATGGGAGAGTTTAATATTGGAAGTATAGTCAATAGAACCTGTGCTAGCAAATGGTACTAAGGAGCCATCCGCAATGCGAATTTTGTCTGTGCCTTGATACTTAGAATATGTGAGGAAATGTTTTTTAGAGCCTGTTGTATGTTTATTTGCTCCTGAATCTATAACCCAAGAGGTTTTGTAATTTTTGCAAGAAAGGTAAGGAAAGCATTACTTGAATTAACAAAATTAGAGGCTGCGGTCTGGGTTGAGGACGAATCAAGCTGTGACAACAATCGTTTCAGGGACTGAATCTCCTTATCAGAAAAGCTTCCAGCAGTAGATGGTTCCTCAGATAAAGCTTCACTATCAGATATGTGTGCCTGTGGTCTAGAAGAACTGACCCGCTTTCCTCCACGCCCCTTAGTTGGGCGTCCATGTAATTTCCAGCAGAACTCCTTAGTGTGCCTATTCTTACCGCAATAATCACAAAATAATTGATCTCTATCTGAAGAACTGCTCTTTTCTCTTGTAGAATTAGCAATCAACCCTGCTTTGTCAATGGTAGATCTGTGAACCATAGCGTTCCTTCTAGTCTCCTCTTGCTGTACAAATGAGTATACTTGTCGTAAGGATGAAAAGGATCTCGTCTAAGAACTTGGACTTGAATTTGATCATACTCGTTATTTAGGCCAGCCAGAAAATCATACACACGTTCTACTTCAATCAACTTCTGAACTTGAATTGCATCATCAGTACATCTTGCTTGAAAGTCTTGATAATAATCCAGTTCCTGCCATAAACCACTAAGTTCAGCAAAATACTGAGCGATAGTTAGATCTCCCTGCTTGGTTTCATGAACTTTCTGTCGCAATTCATACCTCTGAGCATAGTTTCCAGTTTGTGAATACGTCTGTGAAGCAGCATCCCATATCTTCTTAGCTGTATCAAGAAGCAAATATCCTCGGGAAATAGTTGGCTGCATGAAATTTATTAACCAAGACATAATAAGAGAATTCTCGGATTTCCATTTGTTAAAAGCCGGATCTGTCGAAACTGGTTTAGTTGCTGCACCATCAAGGTATCCCTGCAAACCTCTAGCTTCAATGAATAACAAGATCGAGACCAAGCTAGGTAGTTTATTCCATCTAACTTCACCGGACTAATCTGAAGTGAGGGGCTCTCTGAGTGAAAAACCATATCTACCTTCTTTCCGTCAACCATATCTTAAAAAAAAAAAGAAATTAAAACGGCAGCTGTGATAAAAAGGCAGCAGCGGTAAAAGACAGCAGCTGTAATGGAAAGGGAAAAATTCCAAAAAAGGCAAAAAAACTGGTGCTGAAGAACTATTAGGTCTGAGTTGCCACACCGAGTCGAGGTCGCTGGAACAAGAATCGTTGACGGAACTCGCCGGAAACAGCCGCAGGCGCCGGTCTCAGACCACTTTGCAAACTGAAACTGTTGCCGAAAAATTTACGGCAATGGCTCTGACACTATGTAGAAATTAAAGGAAAGAATATGTTTTATTTCTTTCAATTGTGTTATATTTTTCAACCTTTACTCCACAATATATATATACAAAAAATTGTTCCAATATAGGAAGCAATCTAAATAGGAATAAACTTAAACTAGGAAACACAATCTTTACACTAATTAGGAATAAACCTAAACTAGGAATAAACCTAAATTAGGAAACACAATCTTTACACTAATTAGGAATAAGCCTGAACTAGGAAACACAATATTTACTTTAATCATAGAGATTTCAACATCACTATTTCTCATTATTTTTTTTTTAATTCTGAAGCAGTAGCAGATCTAGAAATATTTTTTTCCGGGGTCAATATATAATTTTTTGAAAAAAGAGGAGTCAAAAACATAAATAAGTTGAATTTTATAGATTAATTTAGATAAATACACACACACAAACACACACACACACACACACACATGTATATATTAAAAAATTCTGAAAAAAGAGGGGTCAAGTGTCCCCTCTTTTTACAATGTGGATCCGCCACTGTTTTGAAGTAGAACTTAATATTTATGAAGAATTATGATAACAAATGAATGAAATAAATGGAGTCTGGTTCATTCAATTCTTATTTTTTCTCCCTATCTAGGACAAGAATCGTGATGGTTGTGTTGTACTAAATGATGGTCATCTTTTTATGTTTTCTACTGGATTCTGACCTTTTTTGGTTCCTTTTTCTAGTTTTTTATGCAGGCAAAGACAATATGCCCTTCAGATCCACTTATATATAATGAACTGGGGGTTGTTGCTTATAATATGAAAGAGTAAGAATGGTTCATTACTTGATAATTACTCTGTCATCATCATTCACCACCACCATTGCTACCATATATTATCTGTTTTGTGGAAGTGACTTTAACTTGGAAGTTGGAAAACTGTCTACTTGCAGGGATTTTTTTTTTCCAATTTTTGATATTTTAACCTTTTATTTTTCCAAATGAGAAACATATATAGCATTTGCTGTCTTAACGTATACTGCATAATTCATGCTTATGTCAGCCATTATGGTTTTGAGGTCATTCTAGTTTGGCTATTTTGACTCTCGGTCACTTTATTTTCTGAAACATTTTCAGGTATAATAAGGCTGTACTATGGTTTGAAAAGACTTTGGCGCACATTCCATGTCTAAGTCAATTATGGGAGCCAACTGTGGTTAATCTCGCCCATGCATACAGAAAGTTAAAGTATGTTATTAATTATGTTGGAACCTCTCTTGCTCGCTTTTTCTGAATACTGCTTCCTTTTTATGTACTTCAGGATATGTGATGATTATTGTTTTTAACTGAGTAACAATGCAAATACTTTCTCAACCTCAAATGGGAAAATAAAAAATTTTAATATATTCAAAAACTCTAGTTGCTGTGGAGAATTAGAGAATGATATGTTCTATGTTGGTTGAGGCTTTGGTATCCTGACAATGAAATAAAAGTAGCAACTTAATTTCACCCAGCATCGCTCAACTATCACTAGCAAACATAATTGCGCCTCAATTTTAATTTGTCACTTAAAACTCGTGGAATATGTATTTGTGTAATGCCTGATTCCAATAACAAACAATGCAGAATTATCACTTGGATTCTGCATTCTGATTTTTTTTAATAAAAATATTGCCATCTAAAATATTTTCCCTTCTCTCTCTCTCTCTCTACTCTAAAAAATTATGAACTATAATTTATTTAAACTAAAACTGAAAACCAATTTGCGCTGAGAATAAAAATGCTTACATTTATAATTTTGTTAAAAAAAAAAAAATTACAAAATCACACAGCGAAGTCTATCAGAATTTTGATAAAGATTTGATTGGAATCAGGCACAAGGGATATTAATGTGACTTGAATTGATGTTTGATGAGTTTTAAGTGACAAATTGAAATCAAGGGACAATAATGTGAGTAAGTGATGGATTCAGTGACAACGGGTGAAATTAAGTCTAAAAACAACTTACTACACCGTAATTGCATGGTGTAGATGAATGGAACTTCTGTAGATTTGGCACAACCATGAAGAGCAAGTGAAAGTTCTACCATGTATCATGTATGATCCTATAAAAGGACATGGTAACACTTGTACATTCTCCAGCAACCTGATATGAATTAAACATTCTAGATATATTGAGCATCGGTTTTATTTGTTGATATGTCGCTTCATGAAATATGGATGACTTTAGCTAGTCTAAGGTATGTTAGTTCTAGAAGAAATTTTTATGCTGGAATTTTGGTGATTGTTTTACCATGAAATATATAAGAGCCTGTGTTTTCTCTTCTTCCATTCTTCCATGTCTATTGTGCAAGAGCAATCTTAAGGATCTATCTAGAGATAATCTTGGTGGAACTGCAAAGGAGAGGCATCAACTGCCATGATTGGGTTGTAGGAGGATCAGGACGCCCTTGGTGTCTGTTAGAGTAAAAGAACGATGCAAACATTATTCTGAATAAAAGTTAAAGAAAATCTGGATTGAATGAGAAGGAAAATTTGTATTAAGACAAATCAGTCAAATACAGCTTCTAGTGAATATTCTTGGAAATAAAGGGAAAACAGAATTACAATCAAAGAAGGAAAAAGACAGATGGTTACAAGCAACCCCCAAGCTTAGCCCGTGCAGATATACTGCCCAAAAATAATAGAATGCTCAAAAGATACCTCCCCTTTCCTGTCTGCTACCTTTAAAAAGGCAGATACAAAACTAATTCAGCTGACGTTGTAAACTTTCTTGACTACCAATCCATATTCTTCTATTCTCTTTGTTGCCCCTTCTAGAATAAACTTTAAAGGGCCTTGGGCCTGGATCGGGAATGCTATCATTACTGCCCTCATGAAAATGAGCCTTGTCCTCAAGGCTGAAATTTGGAAATTGGCCTAGCAATTCAGACTTGTCGACCCAAGTAGCTTCATCATCAGTCTGGCCTTTCCATTGAATGAGGAACTCCTGCACAGGTTGCTGTTCCCTCTCAATTGTACTGTGCTGGCAGATCTTCTCAGGTTCTAATGGAGGCCCTTCCTCCCAATTCATCATACTAGTAGGTTTATCTACCACCGGGTGATTTCCCATGACTTTCTTAAGTTGAGAAACGTGGAAAACAGGGTGGAGCTTGGGTGAGCGTGGCAGCTGCAGTTTATATGCTACCTAACCAATTTTCCCAATGATCTCATAAGGACCATAGTAACGGGCTGCCAGCTTGGCGTTAATTCTTGTGGCTACTGACTGCTGATGGTGAGGCCTTACCTTTAAGAAGACTTTAACTCCCACAGAAAATTGTACATCGCGCCGATGTTTCTTAGCATATTTAAGCATCAGCCATTGTGCTCTTTGTAAATTATAATGAAGCTGGCGAATGATCTCATCTCTGTTTTGAAGTTGATCAAAAAGAGCCTCCACTCAAGTTTCCCTCGGCAGAAATTGTTGCAAGATAGATGGGGACCTTCCGTAGGCTGCTTCAAATGGGGTCTTCTGTATCGCACTTTGGAAGTTGGTATTATACCAATATTCAGCCCAACAAAGCCACATAGACCAAGATTTTGGCTGTTCTGAAGAGAAACACCTCAAGCATTATTCCAAGCTTGTGTTAAGAACTTATATTTGCCCGTCGATCTGCTGGTGGTAAGACGAGCTAAATTTTAATTGAATCCCTTGAAGACGGAAGAGCTCAGTCCAAAATTGACTTAAAAAGATAGGGTCTCTGTCACTTACCATAGAAAGAGGTACTCCATGGAGTCTAACTACCTCCTTAATGAACACTTCGGCGACCTTGGTGGCTGTAAAGGGGTGCCTTAGAGAAATGAAATGTGCATATTTTGACAAACAATCCACTACCACTGGATGTAGTCAACACCGTTTGATATTGGTAATCCAGTAATAAAGTCCAAAGCTACATCTTCCCATATCTGTTTTGGAATAGGTAGGGGCTGAAGAAGTCCGGAAGGAGAGTGGGCCTCATATTTATGTTTTTGACAAATGATGCAAGCTGCCACGAATTTCTTAATCATTGTCATCATGCCTTGCCAATAAAATTTGAAGCTATCCTCCGGTATGTACGAAAGGCACCGGAATGACCACTAATAGCGTAGAATGAAATTCAGCCATAATTCTTTGTATCCAATGAGATGAGGCAGGAAGTACCAACTTTCCCTTACAAAATAAGTGGCCTTGAATAAGAGAATAGTGAGTATGGCATGCTGAATCGCTTCATCTCGGCAAGATAGCGCATCTGCAGTGCGATTATATTCAATGGCAAAATCGTAACCCATGAGTTTGGCAGACCAATAATGCTGGTCAGGAGTAGATATCTCTTAATGGAGAAGATGGCGAAGACTCCTCTGATTTGTCCTTACTATGAACCTGTGCCCAATTAGTTAGGCATGCCAATGCTTGATTGCAAGCACTAAGGCCATCAATTCATTTCATAAGCCGATCGTGCCATTGCCGGGTCCCTAGTTGCTTTACTGAAATATGCCACAGGTCTGTCATTTTGCATGAGAACCATGCCAATACCAGTCTTAGATGCATCCATCTCAACAATAAATGGTTGGGTGAAGTCCGACATTGCAAGGACCAAAGAAGATATAATTACATTTTTCAGATTTTCAAAAGATTCTTGAGCTTCAAAGTTCCATTTGAAGGAAGCTTGGGCTTCCTTTTTAAGGAGTTGAGTCAAAGGCCGAGCAATTCGCCCATAGTCCAACATAAATCGACAGTAGTAGCCCGTTAATCCAAGGAACCCACGGACTGCTTTGATTGATTTCGGTGTGGGCCACTGCAATATGCTTGCTATCTTCGAAGGTTCCATAGCTACCCTATGAGCAGATATGATATGTCCCAAGTATTCCACCAAAAGCTTCCCTAATGAACACTTCTCATTTAGATGCAAGGAGTTTTCTCTAGGAATTTGGAATACAATTTGCTAGTGCTCAAGGTGAGAATCCCAATTTTTACTATAGATCAATATATCGTAAAAAAAAAACAACACGAATTTTCCCAAGTATATGCAAAAAACATCATTCATAACTGCCTGGAATGTGGCCAGTGCATTCGTCAGCGCAAATGGCATAACAAGGAACTCATAGTGATCGGAATGTGTCTGGAAGGCTGTTTTGTGGGTGTCTGGGGCTTCCACTAGAATCTGATAAAACCCCTGTTTGAGCTCCATCTTGGAGAAATAAAGCGCTAGCTGCCATCCTTTTTCTTTACCAAGAGAACTGGACTGGAAAAGGGCGTGAACTAGGCCTGATAATCCCAACGGAAAGCATGTCTTTGACCAACTTCTCAATCTCATCTTTTTGAAAATTCCCATATTGGTAATGCTTTACTGAGACTGGCGCTTGCCCAAGTTGGAGGATGATTCTATGATCTTGAGAACGACGTGGAGGAAGCTGAGTTCTATCAGTGAAAATATCACAGAATTTAGACTTTAAATAGTCCAACTGTTGAGTGTTGAGATTGAGATAGCGATTGTGATTCTGCTGGTGGTTTAGTCTCTTGATCACCCATAACGAGGCGGAGAAGTCCACATTAGGGACTTTGTGGATGGACTTGCAGGAGACACATGATTTAGATAATGAGGGATCCTCAGTGAGAGTAATGAGCTTGTCTTGTTGGAGGGATTTCATGGTTAAGTGCTGCCAATTGACTTGTACCTCTCTAAGTGTCTCTAGCCAAGCCACTCCTAATATAATGTCAACTCCACTTAAAGGAAACACAGAAATCACCAGTAATCACAATAGTGCCTAGCTATACCTGTAATTGTCGACAAACTCGGTGGAGCGTAAGTGATGACCATCACCTAACCGGACATAAAAAAGTGGAATGGGGCTTATAGGTAGTTTGAGAAGAGCCACCAATTGATCAGAAAAGAAATTATGACTTTCTCCGCTGTCAACCATTATTACCACCATTTGATCATTTTCTAGACCCATAAGTTTCATGGTGCGTGGTTGAGAGATGCCACCCACAGAGAATAAAGGCAAGTCCAATTGAGAAAAGTGTGCATCGTCAAATTCCAGGGGAAGCAATGTTTGGGATTCAAATTGTCTCTGCTACTTGGCCCTCATCAGTTAGTGTTCCATCTTCATCGCCAATTAGTTCCCTAAACGATTTATTTGGACATTCATGTAGAGGAGAATAAGGCTAATTGCATCGAAAACACAGACCCTTAGCGTGCAGTTCCTGGCAATCTTGATGGGAGTAGTGGCGAACATCACGATTTCTGGGTGGTGTGGTGGGTTTTTTTGGAGGAGCTAGAAGAGGAAGAAGTTGATGGCTGAGTTCAATGCAATTACTTTGATTTGGTGAGCGGGTGTGGTTGGCTATATGGGTTTCAGGTCGGGTCAAAGCATGGGTTAGTGTTTGGGCTCGTATTGGGGATGGGCTTAAAGTTTTTGGACCAAGCCTGAATCTGGGATTGGACATATATTTACTGGAGGTGGATTGGTGGAAGGATTTTTGAGTGGTGGCTGGTTGGAGATAAGATTGCGCTAGTTCTCTCTCTATTTCAAGGGCAACCTTCATCACCTGGTATGGTATAGATCGACAGTGTCATGGGAATGCATCAACCGAGCAATTGTGGGTTTGCTAAATCCGGGGTTTGGGCAGCCCGAGAGATGAAATCATCAATAAAATCAGATATAATACTTAATTGCTTGACTGTTGCCAGATGCTCATGGTTTAGCTGAAACGTTGCCGGCATACCGTCGGACCATCCCAGTTTTCAGTTGAACTAGCTCAGTTGAGGTAAATGATGGCGCAACCAACGAATCCAGTGGAGTGGGCGCTCCCTCCGTACATACTAGAGCCAATGAAATCTGGAGATGTGGTGGTATATTGTGCAATTCAAAATATTGCTCAGCTCGGGCTATCCAACCAATCCGGTCAATGCCGGTGAATGAAATAGTTAGTTTCAAGATCAATGGGTTTGTGGGTGGAGTTTTGTTGGTGGGAAGATGAGTCACCAGAAAAGGTGCTTTGCTGAAGTGGGGGAGAGTCACCAACAGTTTCGGAGGTGGTTTTTTGCCTTTAGTGATGGTGGTAAGTAACTGTTTAATTTCTAATTGTTCAGTTTTAAGGGCAGCGAGGTTTCTTCGATGGAAGCAACGGTCTTCTCTAACGTCTCAACTATGGTATCCATTCTGGTTTTACCAATTTGTTAGAGTAAAAGAACAATGCAAACAATATTCTCAATAAAAGTTAACGAAAATCTGGATTGAGTGAGGGAGAAGGAAGATTTGTATTAAGCTAAATCTGTCAAATACAGCTGCTAGTGAATAAAGGGAAAACAGAATTACAATCAAAGAAGGAAAAAGACAAAGATGGTTGCAAGCAACCCCCAGGCTTAGCCCGTGCAGATATACTGCCCAAAAATAACAGAATGCTCAAGAGATACTCTCCCCTTTCCTGTCTGCTACCTTTAAAAAGGCAGATACATAAACTAATTCAGCTGATGTGATAAACGTTCTTGATTTCCAATCCTTATTCTCCTATTCTCTTTGTTGCCCCTTCTAGAATAAACTTTAAAGGGCCTTGGGCCTGGATCTGGAATGCTATCAGTGTCTCTCAGATTTTCATTAATAGGGTAAAAAGGTCAAGGAAATTTAGACAAGTAAAGGGCCCTTGGGGTTATGCATATTCACTGTTTTCTTTTCATCTTCAATACCTAGCACTCTGGCACTGTCCTAAATTATTTTCAGATGGTTTAATACTAAAGAGGACAGTTTGGAATGGTTTTTGAGCTTGAGTGCAAACTTCATGACACAGTGCAGAAGTGCAAAGTTTTCCGTAAAAACATTGATGTTTGTACTAGGAGATGTTTCTCTCTAATGGGAGACTGCTGTTTATTTATATGGATTGCGATTTTTAAGGATTCATGTTCTTATTTTGAATTCATGTTCTCGTTATTGTTTTTTCTTCTTTCATGAATTTTACTAGTTGTTGACCTGCTCATTGCGTGGTTGTAATTATAATTATGCATTCAGTAATTTAGTTAGAAAAATTTCAATCAATTTTGACAAAAAATTTTAAAATTTCTGAAAGATTTTTAGCAATTTTTTATATTTGAATTTTTAGCAATTTTGAGTTAACTCTGAAAAGTAATAAGTTTCTATTAGAAATCTAATTATAAATAAAAATGCCCAGTAAGAGATGTGTTATCAAAATTGAAGTAGCCTAACTTTTTCTTCACTCTCTTTCAAGTCTCGTCCAAGGTAAAATTGAAACATGAGAAAGCTGTAAACAAATAAATAGAGGAATTTAGTTTTTTAGGTCTTTATGAATAAAAATAAAATTTAAAGGAATTCAGAATAATTAATGTCCAAAAGAATAACTAATAATGGAGTATGTAATCAAGGACACGATATGTCTGATAAAACATATTATAGTGAGACTTTTGAATCACAAATTATAAGGAAATCAGGCTCTTTATTAAAGTAGAATTCAACGTTTTAATTTGGAAAAACCTTTGTTAGGGTTTATTTATTATTAAAGTTATGTTTATTTGATACCTAAGGTCTTAATTTATGCAAGAATATATAATTTTGTATTCTTCGCTCCTTACATATAAATAAAGGATAAACAATACTCTAGCTTAATGATAGGGAAACAATTACACACGCACTGGCTATAATTCACATCCTCAATGCAAATAATTATAATTTTCATTTTCAATAAGTTAAAGTTGTAATTTCCACAATTAATACTTCAAATAAGCAAAATCGTAGGTACATTATTCTACTCAACAAATCACATATATTAGGAAAGTGAATTAGTGTAGTAAAAAATAAAAAGCAAAAATATGAAATTAGAAGAGATCTACAATGCAATTGGTACTTTACATTGTATTTTCTGTCTTCCTGGGCCTGCAACTTCTAGTTGGATCAGATCAATATGATTCTTTATGACTTCCTTGAAACACTCAAATATTTTCACCTGAAAATTTAAAGGTAAAACATGTATATAATGGATGTAAGTAAGAAGTATTCTGAACTCGCATCAAAAAATTTATGAAACAGAAAACAGAAATGCTTGCTTTTATTTGCACATCCTGTGTTTCTTGCCATTGCTGAACAATAGATGAATAAATAAATAAATGACCAAATCTCTTACATTAATAGTCTGAAATGAGGAAAAGCCTCAAATCTATATAGCTCGGAAATACATTTTGCAAAAGAGAATAACTATTATTATATAAGTTTTTGGAAGCTTCATATTTTATATTTAAGTGGAATATTTAATTGATTACAACTCTTTTGAGATATAGTAAAAATTAAACAAAGTTTGTTTTCTTCCAGAAAATATAGTGACAGCTGAATGAACTTTTGAAGATTCTAAGTATTCTGAGGAAAAGTAAATCTGATGTGGCTTTATAAAATAAATTTATATTGTCTGTGTTAGAATAACTGATATGACATTACGAATCTGTCCATAAATTTTGAAAGAAAACCCTTTAATTGTTCGTTCCTTAGTCATTCAGGATATTGATTTTTAATTTTTATGATAAATGTTTTTTTTAGTAAATTAGTCTAGAATATCAATGATAAAGAATATGTATGTGCAGACCTATTTATATTACCTCGCAATGTCTCAGGATGTATCATGAAGCAATTTCATGCTATGAGAGGGCACTTACATTATCAACTAGAAGTTTAAGTACCTATGCAGGTCTTGCATACACTTTTCATTTGCAGGTATCTTTAATTCTTTCTATTGATATGCATGCTTATATATTTATCTGTTTATGAATACCATTTGAGCATGTTGCACCATATTTCTATTGCCGGTCAGCTGATGTGGAGAAAATATTGGTGTGCATTATAACTCCATGCTAGAATTTCATAGAAATTTTCACAAAAGAAACGATGCCAGCTTAGGTGTGATAACGAATTGGAAAAAAAAAAAGTAGGGAAAGTTAGTATTTTCCATGTGTATCATTTATGTATTACTTTTTGTGCACCTTATAGTAATAATAGAGTTGAAATTGAGATTTTGTTTGAAAATATAAAACAAGAAAAGATTTAGAAGTCTTTTTGCTGGTTTTGAGAAATAATAGCATCAAAAGGTAATTGTGGTGGTACTGATAGTGACATGAGCCAGTGCGAAGGTTGAATGTAGTTATTGAAAATATAAAATATAATAAATCGATTTTTTTGTTCCTTAGAGGTCAAATGAGCTGGAAATATTGTGGAGTACATGATAGGGGAGTTAATCTCTCCTTTTAATAACTCTCATTAAATTGGTGAAATTCTTATGAATAAAAAAAGATTCGAAGCCGAGACTTTCCACTCCTTATACCCTTAAAACAATAAATTTAAAAAGTTATGATATTCCTGTTTTCAGTGACCATGCTCTTTGTTTCTCAAGTGTTTCATAACTTAATTTTTCATGGGTAAAAAAGTTCTTCAGTTTGAGATATTTTTGTAATGTGACCTTAAAAGGTAAAAAGTTGCAATATATTCTTTCAGTTTTATATAATTGTAAGTATCTTAATTATATTACTCTGGTAGAGTTAGTTTTTTCATTTGCCAGCTCATTTGGTTAGTTTTGAAGGTTGTTATTCATTATCTACATGGGTACTTACTCCCTCTGTCCCAAATTGATAGGCACACTTTTCTTTTCCATTTGTCTCACCTCACTTACAATTTTAAAGTTAGTTAATATGTTAAACCTCTATTATGCCCATGCTCAAAATAACTTTTTTATTTTTATCAATTACTCTTTATTTTCCAATGTCATTATTTATTGACAATCTTTTTGAAAATTGAAAACATGCGATATTAAGATAAAACTTGCATTTGTATTTCATGTTTGAAGTAATGCTTAAAGGTAGAATAGAATATTAACCAACCTTAGATAATTATTTAACCTTGGTTGATGCAAAAAGTCAATAATAAATTAATGAGCATATCTCATATTAAAGTAAGGGTGTAATGGGAAACAAATATGTATGTTTACATTTCTAACTAGATTAACTATTTTTTCTTAATTCTTTTGAAATAAAAGCTGTGCCTATCAATTTGGGACAGAGGGAATACATGTTAATTTTGAAATATCTAGCTGGAAAACTTATTCAACCATTGCATATGTTCTGGTTTGTTTTGGATTCAATATTAAAAATTGAATATCCAAGTTTCCCCTCTCTAAAGTTCGCCTTCTTTTATTCTCTCTAAAATATCTGCTGCATTAATGGTAACTTAGTTTTGTTACAGTAATTTTTAATCTAGTCTCGTTAATGATTTCCTTCAATTTCTTAATAATCAGCCACATAATAGGTAAGTTGAGAGCATCATTGGAACTACTTTGAAAGCTAATGTCATTTTCCAAACATATTACTTGTTTCATGTATATTATCTGTTATTTTAGCTCAATATGTAGCAAGTCAACTGAGAAGCTGATCTTTTTAATCATAACAATTTTATTATATTATCTGTGATCTCAGTAATGATAACAATTTAATTATTCACAATTGTGAGAATAAAAAGTAAAGCTTGTATTATAGCGATGTTTACTGTTTGTGATAAAAAGTAAGACACTGATTGACAGCAATATTTCATTAAAATGATAATAAAGATCAAAATAAAGCATAATATAGCGATGTCTCTCTTTATAACCGCTCTCTTTCTCTGTCAGTGATAGCTCTCAGGTGAAAAAAAAAAAAAGAAAAATTTTGAGATCCAATACTCTTCAATTGAACAGTATATACACTTAAATCAATGCTCCTCTTTTATTTTAAGAGAACTGTCTATCATAGAAGGGGAAACTAATGCTCACCGGGAAAACTGCAACTTTCTGTTATATGGAAAGAATATATATATTCATGAGCTATATAAATAGATAGAGGATAAAGTGCGAGGAGGATGGTTGCAATATGAAACATGTAAAAACTGCAATCAACTATCTGATATACAAGTTATAAATATGCAACCAAGAAAATCGGACTAAAGAAATTATTTTCTATAGATACTTACACCAAAAGTGCAGGTAGCAGGGGAGTTGTGGGGATGTGATTCAAAGAAGTGCCTTGAGCTTGCACAGAACGCATGAATCAATCATGTTTTTATGTCCTGTAATTAAAAAATAATGGGAAATTCAGGAAGCTACATGCTAGAAAACAACTTTCTTTAAAGGAAATTTCAGTTTTCTATTTACAGCAAAGAAAAAAAAAAAAAAATTGCATTTGAAAGTAGAACTCTATAATCTCTTTTCTGTAGTAAGATTTTCCTGAACTGCTTCCATATTTCAAGTTTAGTGTCATCTTGTCCTTATTCGTTTTCTGTTTGTGCAGGATAATTTTACTGCTGCAATTTCATATTACCACAAGGTTTGTGTCCAGTATTTCCTTGTGCTGCTTTTTCATTGAATAAGTTATGGATACATGCATTTTGTCTCTGGCATGATATAATATATATAGGATGTGCACATTCTCTGCTTATCTTAGCTTAGCTGATTAAATAAGGTTTATTCGTTGCATTTTGATGTCTGCCAATTGAAGAGCAACTTGAATATTTGATGAATCATTTACTTGGTCTTACTTCCCTCGGCAAATTTGCTTCTCAATCAGGCTTTGTGGCTGAAACCGGATGATCAATTTTGCACTGATATGTTGAGTTTGGCCGTCGTAGATGAAGGTCGACGCGGCATAGACCCAAAAATGGAATTTCGCTGAAGGTGAGTCGTATATTTGACGATGTTGCAATCTTCTTTTAATTCATGCTGTAATGTCGCTATGATTTGTTGAGCAAAAGCTCTTTATTTTTGGCCCTTCTTTCTTGTCAACGAGTAGCAGGAGAGACCATATTTATTTTTGGTCCTTTGTTTCTGTTCTATGACATTCTTCCTTCTACTTTTACTTTGGACTTGGGCTGTAATGAATTGTAATCAAAGATGAATATAATGTAATGTAATTGAAAGCCTTTTTAGGGTTACACTAAGGTTAGTTTGCAATGAAATATAATCAAAGGTATAATGAAATGAAATACATTGTAATGTAGTGTAATCAACATTTCATTACTGTGATTATGTAATTGGATTGGAAAAATTTATGGAATGTAATCACCATTTTATTATTATGTTTGTAAATTTATACTGTAGCTAACAATAAAATATGATAATCACACAACCACTCCAGCACCGCCTTCACCATCTCCACCAATACCAGCACTGCCATCGCCATCACCACCATCACAATTTAAGGGGGCTACAATATAAGAGGACTAAAATCAAGTTGTGCTCTAAGCTGCCACATTTTAAGTTGAAACCAATATCGTGTGGCAAGCAAATACATATTCATTAAGTTAAATGCGTAAAAAATGTTATTCAAGTTCTGAGTTAATAAATGGATAGAGTCCTGCAGTTCCAATTATAGGGAAACCAACCCATGTATGTAGTAACAACGATAAATATAACTCAAACAAAAGTTTGAAATTCAATGTAATTTTCATAACACAACAAAAGAAATGAATATTCTTTTTAACTAATAAATTTTCAACAAAATATATAATAAAACTCTACCAAGCTTCCGTGAATAAGAATGGCTCAAATCATTGAGATATTGAACTTCATTTGAACCTATGAACTCTTTCACAACTTCAAATATCTGCTTCCATTTAAACTCTTTAAAAGATCCATGTTCTTGTTTTGCACTAACTCACCGTTGTCCTAGAGATTGAAATTGCAATAAATTTTGAAAAGAAAAATAAGAATCATAAATACTTTATTGTTGGCTCAAGGTCGCAATCCCTAAGGTTTTGATGAATTACAAAATAAATAAATTGGAAATTATTGTTATGATAAAGTTCACATTGCAGATAATTCATGCACAAAGATATGAAGAATTAAATCCTATTTATTCAAGATTGAAGAATTGTGAAAGATACTTTGAAGATTATTGGTAGAATTATAGGATGCACAAAGGAAAAATTTTAAATATCTTTCTTTATTCATTAAATATTTCAAAATTAAACTTAAGTATAGTATTTTTTTCTCTTTGAAATATTAGAGGGAAAAATAGTTTGCTAAAGTGGGTTTTGATTTTTCAAACTTAAATTTACTTTTCAAAACTGTTTTAGAGGGAATTCAAAAATCAAATCTGATTTGGTGCTCACTTTCAACTTAACCTAATCTTCCATATTTAGTAGAAAAGCCCATCAGCCCTTTTCTTTTTCCCTTCTCTTTACTTCTTTTCTGCCACCAACCTTACTTTATCTCTTCCGTTGAAACTTCCATGCATCCTTCTTCTTTATAGTGATAAGAATCCTGCCTGTCACTATAGAAGCTTGACTGGACATAAGGGTGGCCACGGTTCCAGAACCGGCAGTTCTGGTTCCAGAAAAACTGGAACTGGAACAGAACCGAAAAGGTCCAGTTCTGGTTCCGATTTGGAACCGTCCGGTTCTGGTTCCGGATCCAGTTCTGGTCCGGTGACAAAACCGACGGTTCCGATCGGTTTTCCGGTGAATCGCATAATTTTAAATTTTAAATTTTGAAGACCGGTTTAAAAAAAAATTATTTGAACATAAAAAATTAAAAAATACTTCAATTAAATTTATTTTTTTAAAGACTTGAACATAATTATTTTTTAAAAAAAAATTTTTCAACTGAATTTATTTTTTGTTTAAAAAAGTTTGAACATAATTTAAAAAAAAAAGGGGCTTGAACTTAATTTTTAAAAAAAAAAAAAAAATTAAGTAGCCTACGTATCCTCTTGGGGTTTAGAGGAATCAAAGCCCACGTAATTAAGAGATTTCACAACAAAATTTTTTAAAAAAAAAAACTGGTCTGACAGTTTATAACGGCTAGAACCGCCGGTTCGAACCGGCGGTTTTAACCGACGGTTCCAGTCCGGTTCTGACCGATTCTCTAGAACCGCCGGTTCCGGTTCTAGAATTTTGGAACCGAAATCGAACCGAAAATCTCCGGTTCTGATTCTGGTTCCGGTTCGGCCCGGTTCCGGTTCTCATCGGTTCCGAACCGGTTCGAACCGACGGTTCCGGTTCCCGAAACCGTAATATGGCCACCCCTAACTGGACATAATTGCAAACCAAGAGAGAGAATCTAAGTTTAATCTTCAAATTTCAAAATATTTTCTCTGCGTTATAATCTTTTCACATATGTTCTTATTTTCTGAGATTTTTTTGAAAAAGAAAAAGCTTGTTCAACAAATTATTTTTGAAGAACGATTTTTGTCACAATCTGTTCCCATGGGCTGGACAAGCACTAGGATCCAAGTGAGTTTAAGGCCTTCAAGATCCGTAGTAAGCCTAAATTACGAAGTCTATACACATCAAATGGATTTCTAGGAATAGTAAGTCTACATTATTTTACATATAAGTCAAGTAATTGCTTTTCGCTAGCCCTAACTTCAATATCTCAAACTAATTCACAATTTGGGCCTATATACAACACATAACATCTATAACGTGGCTAACTGGTCCATTCATCCATTAAGACCAATGTTTAAACATTCTTAAGTTCATAGGATAAAATGCTCTATTAATATAAGTCTAGAAGTATATAAATCTTACAGCTGCGGAGTTCAATATCAATCAGAATAAATAAATTCTTGTAAACTCACAATTACACTAATTATTGGAATTAAGAAAATTTTTTTCCTAGCTCTGCGGGGAAGGAATAAGAGTTTTAGTTCGGATAAAGAAGAACCTACTTAATGAAAAATTAAACAAAAGAAAAGTGAGTTTTATAATGAATAATAAGTATGGCATAACACAGACATTCACACAAAATGCTTCCTAAAGTACTAAAATAAACACATGGCCAGTCAAGTATATGGCATAACATCAACACTCACAAGTAATTACACCTTCAAATAATCAAACAAGTGGACATTGGTCAATGGCATCACCAAAACCACCAATGAGCCGTCCTCACACATGGCCCATCCTCTCATGACGTGTGCACCAGGGAGCCGATCCCCCATACCTGGCCGACCGGTCTAATCCTCACTTGACTAGCCCTCTCATTTCATTTCATTCATTATTTTTTTATACTCTTTTCTTTTCCATACCATCAGGAGGCCACCCTGTGGTTTTCCATATCATATATCATCAGATGCATACGGGGGCGCCAATCTCCCCATACTTGGCCAATAGTATCGCTGACCGCCCTCACAAACCCATACAGACCCACTTCATCCCAATTTCACACAAACAAGGCACAATAATTTCACAACACGAATAATCAAACATCACATTTAAATGCAACACATTAATAAACAAAGAATGCAAATGTACAAATATACGCATATATATTAATGAATATTTATGCCATAGACTAAACAAACAATAAATAAGTAATGATTAAATGAGTGAGATTTTGTAACATTATATAATAATGTATGTATGCACGCACGATGCAAATGATAATATATTATTTATTATACCTCACTGCAATAAGCAAGGGAATACTCTAATCTTAGTTCTATTTTGCAAAAATCAGAAAACAATCCTGAATAATCTATATGAAATAGAATTAAAAGGAGAGAAAAGAATTAAATAAGAACTCCTCCTAATATGAATAAAAAAATCATTCTAAATAAATCTAACAACCTTTTTATTAAATATGATTATTCAAGATTCTGCCAAAATTTCATCAGAACCACCCCTAAAAATAAGACTTTCTACCTATTTAGATATCAGTAATGTTATATATCTATCAACCATTACACACACAGCCCATCCATTGGGCAATCAAATAAATTGATTTCCCTTCATACCATGTAATAGTCTCACGATACATAATAAACAAATGGAAATAAATATTTACCTATCCTCTAGATCCTACTAGCTTAAATTGTCCATATATACAAATACATGAAACAATCATATACCAACTATTTCTTTTCTTTTCTTTATCATTATATAATTAAGATCCCAGGTACAACCTAATAATCTGTATATCATCATCCTCACCAAGCGCAATTATAGGTGAGGATCCCATTTTAATCATCTATCAATCATAAATAAGCATTTATAATTCAACTAACATAGAATCTTGAAAGTGAGCTGATTTATATATATTTGTACAGGTAAGTCCAGAGATAATAGTGGGGATGGAAGTCAATTAAAGGATCCCCAATTAAAACTTTTCATGGAGTCAATTCAAGGGCAGTTTCGAACTTACAACAATTTCATCCAAGACATGAGAGAGGAGTTGCAAGAGATAAAGGCTGCCCGAAGCTCTAATGCAACGAGAGCTCATCCACGTACTGTAACATCCCTTCCCGGTCCACCCGTTAACTCAAATGAACCGAGCTGAGACGCTACAATCTGGTTGAACCTATGTCCTTTCATGCTAATATCATGTTGTATGCTGATTATGATGTCAAGCTGTTGCTTTTTACATTATGAAAATATAGATATGTACTTAATATTTTTACAAGACATGATACTAATTTTCAAAATGAAATGGGCCCAACTGTGTGCCCTGTACATGCCATGATAAGGATAGACAGAATCAAAATATCCAAATGAGTAGCTACCCTGAAGACTGAATCTTCCACAGATGAACTGCAGCAGTTGTAAGCTGATTCTCTACGGTCCAGTCTCGAAACCTACGAGTTAAATAAATAACTCGCTGAGCAAATAATGCTCAGTGGATATCTCAATTTAATAAGAAATAAAACAATAAACATATAAGCACACATATCATTATACTTTCATGATTTTACCTGCTGTTCATGATGCTGTATAAATTTTGCAACTTTTATTAACCATCGTATACTTTATAAATAATAAATCATATAACTGCATGGCTCCATAAGGTTATAGTGAAACCAAAGTGATAAGAAAAACTGTATGAACTGTATGAAACTGGATGAATACTGTATGGCTGGGCTGTTATGGCCCGTATATAAATCATATCCACTCAACAGCCTGTAGCTGGAGTACCAAACTGTATGGGGTGCAGATCTGCTATCCTATGTCGCGACATAGTCTTATCTACGTGGTTTCTACCTAACCTTAATGGAGCATATTATGTGTATTGTGATAATACAAGAATTATTTAGAAAATATCTAATGAGGAATAATGCATACCATTGATAATGTATAAAGTAACTTGCATGGAAATACTCTAGCTATTGCACCCGCGATGCAATTCTTACTAATATTTATGTAACTAAATTTT
The DNA here is from genome assembly GCF_041381405.1 of Jatropha curcas. Taxonomy (NCBI): domain Eukaryota; kingdom Viridiplantae; phylum Streptophyta; class Magnoliopsida; order Malpighiales; family Euphorbiaceae; genus Jatropha; species Jatropha curcas. The sequence continues at coordinate 19,002,523 of NC_143158.1, read as the reverse complement.
ACCATTCAGATTAAGGAAATTCTTAGTTTGAATTAAGTTCACTTAGAAGGTAAAATGCAGTAATAATTTTCGGGTGAATGAATCTACATATGCATTCCAACATCATTTCTAATGTGTTCTTGAAATCTGCCAGACAGCCTGTACATGTTTCACAAATCCTATCATAACTCTTTCTGTATACGTCCAATTTAGGTTATTCTAAATTCTATGGTTAGCTAACATCTTAAGGTACAAAGTTTTCTTCTATCACATCTCTTAATTACGTTGGCAAGGTAGTCACATATTGAGCTCAAGTAGCAACTGCCAGTCTACCCTACTGTTGGTTTCCAGCCTGCCCAGTTTATACTATTTTGGTCATATCTCTCAATTTATAACTCCAATTTAGGTGATTCTACATTCTATGGTTAGCTAACACATTAGGCTACAAATTTGTCTTCTACCACATCTCTTAATTACGTTGGTAAGGTAGTCAAACATTGAGCTCAAGTAGCAACTGTCAGTCTGCCCTGCTGTTGGGTTTCAGCCTGCACAAGTTATACTATTTTGGTCACAGATCTCAATATATAACTCCAATTTAGGTGATTCTGCCTTATATGGTTAGCTAACACATTAGGCTACAAATTTGTCTTCTACCACATCTCTTAATTACGTTGGTAAGGTAGGCAAATATTTACCGAAATGAGCAACTTCTAGTCCGTCCAGACTGTTGATTTCCAGCCTGCACAGTCTGTACTATTTTGGTCATATCTCTCAATTTATAACTCCAAATTAGGTGATTCAAAAACTCATGGAACATAGAGGAACAAATAACTCTTCTATACCACTTCCTAATTCCATCGTTAAACAGAGTCAAAATCAGGGTGAAGTTACTGGTCAATGGTCCAACAAACTGGGTTCAGCATGAAATCAATATCTACTTCATTCATTCAATTCATCCCATGCTTTATCACCATTTACAGACCTCTAATTCAACATTCAGCAATATATGTTTTCATTATCAACACACTACACAAGTTTTCATGCAAGAAAATGTGAAAAACTAAAAGAGATATCAAACCTTCAACCAAAAGAGCTTTAAATCCTCTTCTTAGCTTCCTTTTCTTCCAACTTTGAGTTCCCCTCTCCTATACATAATAACTCTTAGAAATCATCTAAAATATCACAAAAGTATGAAAATCAAGAAGGGCTACTTACTTGGATAGAGTTCTAGGTTGAATTTAGTGTTTAAATCACATGAAAATGGATGGAGAAAGGAAGGAGATGAAGAGAAAGATGAAAGGAGATGAAGAGGAAGATGAAGATGAAGAAGACGTTGAAGATGAAGATGAAGAAAATGAAGAAGGCAAACTGAAATGGAAGTCTCGTGTAGTCCAAATTTTATCTTTGATTGTGTGTTAAAAATTACCAAATAGTACCTATATTTTCCATATGTTACATTTTAATACCTAAACTTTATATTTTAGTGCAAGTAAGTCCTACTCCTTATACTTTGATCTTTTTGTTTCATTCAAGTAAGTCCACTTCTTTTACTTATTTAAGTTACATCCCATTCTACCCCACTCTGGATTTAAATGGCTCGAACTGGGTTCTTGTTCGGCCCAACTCGACTCGACTCTATGCAACGATTCGATTCAGTAGGATGTTACACGTACTCCTAGTCCAAATAGATTTCAAGCCCATGATGATGATGAGACCGAAAACACTGATGTTAGTAAAGTTGATGGGGACTTGGGATCAATCAAAATGAGGATTCCAGAATTCAAGGGTAACAACAGTGCTGAAGAATACCTTGAATGGGAGAGAAAGGTAGAACAAATCTTTCAATGCCATAACTATTCTGAGGAGAAGAAAACCCACCTTGCAGTTGTTGAGTTCAAGGGTTATGCTATGTTTTGGGGGGAAAAATTACTATTAAAAAGAAGAAAAAAAGGAATGCGGCCTGTGCCACCATGGAAGATTATGAAGGAGTTAATGAACCAAAAGTTTGTCCCTGCTCATTATTTTAGGGACTTGCACAATAAATTGGCAAGAATGGTGCAAGGAGGGAAGTGGAAGACTACTAAAAGGAGATGGAGATTTGCATGGCTAGAGCCAAAATTGAGGAACATGAACAAATCACCATGTCATGGTTCCTTGGGGGTCTAAATAGTGATATCGCTGATGCTTTAGAGATGTATCGCTACGATACTATGGAAGAGATGGTAGCTATGGCCATGAAAATTAAGAGGTAGAAAAAGGGGAGATCCACTAACAGGTAATCTAACAAGACATGGGGATCTAAATGGTCCAAAGGAGGATAAAAGAAAGATTTTAAAGGTTCTAATTCCCAAAGGGCAGATTCAGCTTTAAAAGGTAAAGAGACTGTCCAAACTTAATTTAAGGACAACAAAGGTATTTTTAACTCTACAATCCCTTCTAGAGAAATTAAATGTTTTAAATGTTTAGGGAAAGGGCATATTGTTCAAATAAAAGAGTTATGATTGCTAAAGATGGGAATATTAGTTCTAAATCTGAATGTAGTGATTATGATGATATGCCACATTTAATTGATGTTGATGATGATGATTCAGATAATTTGATACTTGCTGAACATGGTGAATCTTTAGTTGCTAGGCGTGCTTTGAATATGCATATTAAGGAGGAAAGCCTTGAGCAACATGAGAACATATTTCACACTAGATGTTTGATTAGTGGAAAAGTGTGTACTCTTATTATTGATGGGGGTAGTTGCACTAATGTTGCTAGTGTAAGTATGGTGAACAAACTGAATTTGGCATGTCTTAAACATCCTAAACCTTACAAGTTGCAATGGTTGAATGATTGTGGGGAAGTGAAGGTGACACGACAGGTACTTGTGTCGTTTTCTATTGGGTGGTACAAAGATGAGATTTTATATGATATAGTACCTATGCAGGCAGGCCATTTGTTGCTGGGAAGACCATGGCAGTATGATAGGAGAGTACTTTATGATGGGTTCCACAACCGGTATTCTTTGATTCATAAGGGTAAAAAGGTGGTTCTTGTACCATTATCAGCTCAAGAAGTGTATGCTGATCAAAAGAAGCTACTTGAGAGAGAAAGAGAGAGAGAGAGAGAGGTTTCGGCCTTGAGAAAAAATGGGAGTGAGGCTTCCGGATCAAGGAAACAAAGGAGTGAAAAGAGTGATGATGGGGAGAAAAAGGCCACAAAAATCACAAAACAAATTAATGGCCCAATTAAGAGTGAAAACCGAGAGAGGGGAGAAAGAAACAAAATTTTTATGGAAGAGCTAAAGAGGTTACGTGCGCTATCGCCTTGGAGCAGTCCGTGTTGCTTCTTAGGTATAAAGAGGTTTTATTTGCTGACACTAACATTAACCTTGACAGTTTGCCATTTATGTTTGTTCCTATGTTGCAGGAGTTTTCTAATGTTTTTCCTGAAGAGTTGCCTAGTGGTTTGACACCTTTAAGAGGAATAAAACATCAAATTGACTTCATTCCTGTCTCCACCATTCCAAATAGACCAGCCTATAGAAGCAATCCAATGGAGACAAACGAGTTGCAAAGGCAAGTTGATGAGCTTATGGAGAAAGGTTTGGTGCGAGAGAGCATGAGCCCTTGCACCGTTCCAGTGCTTCTAGTACCCAAAAAGGATGGTACATGGTGAATGTGTGTTGATTGCAGGGCAGTCAATAAAATCACTGTAAAGTATAGATGCCCTATTGCTAGACTTGATTATATGTTAGATGAATTGCATGTGGCAACTTACTTTACTAAAATTGATTTAATGAGTGGTTATCATCAGATTAGGATGCATCCAGGTGATGAATGAACAATTGCTTTTAAAACGAAGTATGGTTTGTATGAATGGTTAGTAATGCCTTTTCGATTGTCTAATGCACCTAGTACATTTATGAGGCTTATGAACCATGTGTTGCATGCCTTCTTAGGGAAATTTATGGTTGTATACTTTGATGATATACTCATTTATAGTAAGTCTCTTGATGATCGTGTTGAGCATGTTAGGCTAGTATTACAAACATTAAGGTCTGAACAATTATATGCTAAGCTTACAAAATGCACATTTTGTATAGACAGACTTGTGTTTATTGGATTTTTTGTGAGTGCACAGGGTATTGAGATAAATGAGGAGAAAGTGAAAGCTATTAAAGAATGCCCAACTCCCAAATCAGTTTCAGAAGTTAGAAGTTTTCATGGGTTGGTAAGTTTTTATAGAAGGTGGGGAGAGGAACAGTAGAAAGCATTTGACATGCTCAAAGGGAAGTTAACATCCGCTCCTATACTTTCTTTACCTAACTTTGAGAGTACTTTTGAAAATTGAGTGTGATGCTTCTGGTGTGGGGGTTGGGGCGGTTCTGATGCAAGAAAAGAAGCCAATTGCCTACTTTAGTGAGAAGTTGAATGGAGCTCAGCTCAATTCTTCAACCTATGATAAGGGGCTGTATGCCTTGGTGAGAACTCTAGACGTTTGGCAACACTACTTACTACCTAAGGAGTTTGTAATCCACACTGATCATGAGGCCCTAAAACACTTGAAGGGTCAAGGTAAGCTCAATTAAAGGCATGGTAAGTGGGTTGAATTTATTGAACAATTTCCTTATGTGATTAAATACAAGCATGGAAAAGATAACGTTGTTACTAATGCATTGTCAAGAGGTATGTTCTAATTACTGCTCTTAGTTCTAAGTTGCTTGGATTTGAGTATGTTAAGGGCTTGTATGTGACTGATTCTGATTTTGGCAATATGTATGTAGCATGTGAGCATGGAGCATTTGATAAATTCTATAGACATGATGGATATTTGTTTAGGGGCAGCAAACTTTGTGTGTCTAAATGTTCTATGCGTGATTTACTTGTGCTTGAATCTCATTATGGGGGATTGATGGGATACTTTGGGGTATATAAGACTTATGATACGCTGAATGAACATTTTTATTGGCCTCATATGCGTAGGGATGTAGAGAAAGTTTATAGTTCTTGTATTGCTTGTAGATAGGCCAAGTCTAAGTCTATGCCTCATGGATTATACATGCCTTTACCTGTTCCTATTTCACCTTGGGCTGATATATCTATGGACTTTGTGCTTAGTTTACCTAGGACTAGGCGTGGTAGAGATAACATATTTGTAGTTGTTGATAGGTTTAGCAAGATGGTTCATTTAATTCCTTGTCATAAAACTGATGATGATAATAATGTTGTTGATCTATTCTTTAGAGAGGTGGTACGGTTACATGGGGTGCCACGAACTATAGTTTCTGATAGGGATGCAAAGTTCCTTTCACATTTTTGGAGAGTTTTATGGGGTGAGCTTGGTACTAAGTTACTTTATTCTACCACTTATCATCCACAAACAGATGGACAAACTAAGGTTGTGAATAGAACTTTAGGAATCTTGTACCGTGCTATTAAGGGTAAGAACTTAAAAACTTGGGAAGATTGGTTGCCATTCATTGAGTTTTCATATAACCGTATCATACATTCTACTTCAGGTTTTAGTCCATTTGAGCTTGTTTATAGTTTTAACCCACTGACTATTTTGGATCTTATTCCTTTACCTTTAAATGAAATTTCTAATTTAGATGGTGCTCAAAAGGCAGATTTAGTGAAGTCTTTACATGAGAAGGCTAGAGCAAACATTGAAAAGAGGAACAAGTTGTATGCTGACAGAGCACACAAGGGTAGGAAGAAGCTAGTGTTTGTGCCGGGAGATTGGGTTTGGGTACATTTTTGCAAGGAAAGGTTTTCCAATCAAAGGAAGACTAAGCTTGATGCACGTGGAGATGGTCCATTTCAAGTCTTAGAGCGCGTCAATGACAACACCTACAAGATAGACTTGCTAGATGAGTATGGTGTTTTTGCCATTTTCAATGTTAGTAATTTGTCTCCATTTGACATGGATACAGATTTGGGGACAAATCTTTTTGAGGAAGGGGGGAATGATATGGATCAGCCATCACTCATCCATGGAGCTCAAGGGAGCAAGGAGCACAACAAGGGAAACCCATTGATACTTCCTAGTGGCCAATTACAAGAAGTCGCGCAAAGAGATATGGGGCAGCCTAGACATGGCCATATTATGGTTCCTAGAACCGGAATCGGTCCGAACTGAAATTAGTGGGAATCGAAACTGGAGGCCTACGGTTCGATTTTGGTTCAAATATTTTTGGAATCGGGACCAGCGGTTCCAAGAACCGGTCAGAACCGGATGGAACTGCCGGTTTTTCGGCCGGTTAGAACCGCTGGTTCGAACCAATATTTGAATTATTTTTGTAACAGCTAGAACCGCCTATTCGACCAGTTCAAACCGGCGGTTCAAACCATCGGTTCCAGCAGGTAGCAATTTTTTTTTATTTTTTTGTGAAATCCCCAAATTGCCCCTCCTAACAGCTGTAAACAGCTACATAATGGCTAGTATCAAGAGTGTTTGTGGAAAAATGATTTTTTGGATTTATTATAAATACCTCATTCCATTTACAATTTCCTCACACAAAATTATTTCTACTCTCTCTACTCTATATTATTCTTTTATACTCTACAATCTCTCTAATTTTAATTCACAATTTGTTGTCCAATATATTGCAAGATAATTTCTTCAAAGTCGAATCTCCAATTATTTGTCCAAATTATTGTGAATTAATTTCTTCAAATTCCAATCTCTAATTATTCTCTCTATTTTTTTTATTCAATTTTCCAAATTACATATTATTTTCATATAATGACAAGTGGAGGAAACTCAAGATCCGCTAAGGGCAAGGGAAAGATTGGAGAAACACAATATTCATCTATCCCTACAAATGACATCTTCGATTTCACTCCCGACCAATATAATCTTGAGGGATATCCAAATGCAAATGTGGAAATTCCAACTGAAGAATCTGAATTTAATGATGAGCAATTACAACAAGAGGAAGAGGAAGAGGAAGAGCAAGGTATACAACTTCTTTGAAGAGTAAGACAAAGTTTCGACATATTCACCATTCATTTCACAAAGAAATTCAAAGGTGAAAAATGTTCGATGTAATTTGCAATTATTGTGGAAAATCTTATAAATTCAAATAATCGGGCGGTTATGGATCATTTTGGAAGCATTTGGAGACAAAACATCCAACAAAAATAGGAGTTGATTGGTCTCAAACACAAATTTTCGGGTACGCATCTTCTAACATTTCTTTGTTTAAATTCTGAAAAACAACAAAAAGAAGAATTAGGAAAAATGATTTCTATGGAACATTTATCTTTTAGTTTTGGTGAAAAAGTAGGTTTCAATCAATATTGTCAAAAAGCTTTAAATCCTTCTGCTAAAAGAGTGCCAAGAAATACTGTGAAACGAACTATTATTTCTTTATATAAAAAAGGAAAAAAAGAGTTAGAGCTTTTATTTTCTGAAATGAAAATTCGTGTTTCAATTTATTGTGATATTTGGAATGATCATTTGCAAATGCATTCTTATATGGGCATTACATGTCATTGGATTGATGATGATTGGAAAATTCAATAAAGAATTATTGCATTTCGTGTTTTTGATGATAAACATATTGCAAATAATATTTATAGAATAATTGTTTCAATTTTAGATGAATATAAGTTGACAAAAAAAATATTTCAATTTCATTTGATAATGCTTCTGCTAACACTAAATCAATTATTGAACTTAAAACATATTTGTGAACCAAATATTGGTGGAAAATTTTTTCATGTAAGACGTGCTTGCCATGTTTTAAATTTATGTGTACAAGATGGTTTAAAAATTCTTGAATCTTATATTTCTCCAATTAGAAAAGCTATTTCATATTTATAGGGACATCCCCAAGTGATGAAAATTTGGGTTAAATTTTGTAAGGAAAATAATAAAAGACCAAAACATTTTCTAAGGGATGTCCCAACTCGTTGGAATTTAATATATAAATTATTAAACGAGTCTTTTTCGTATAAAGAATTATTGTGCATTTTCGTTACTAATAATATTGAAGAAATTAATTTATATCCACAAAATTGGGATATTTGTGCAAAAATTTTAGATATTTTAAAATTTTTTAATGATGCTACCTATAAATTTAGTGGGATTTATTATCCCACATCTCATTTATTTGTGCATATATGCATTAATATTGTTAGTGCACTCCAACAATTTGAAAATGATTTTATATTACAAGATTGTGTTTTTTCAATGGAAAAAAAATGGTTATCTTATTTTAAAAATATACCACCCCTTTATCTTGTTGCTTGTGTATTTGATCCTAGATATAAAATTGAAGTTTTATTTGAATATTTGACTATTTATTATGAATTATTAAATCTTGATGTAGAAGATAATGCTAATATAAATGTAGTATTGCATGAAGTTAGACAAAATATTATAGAATTATTTAGTGAATTTGTTCAATTTTCTAGTTCATCTACTTCTAATTCTTCTCAATTCAATAATCAACAATTTCCAACTTAAAGGGTAAGTGTTGGTGTTGCTGAACGCATTTTACTACAAAGACAAAAAAGACCAAGGGAATCCGGTTCTATTTCTGAATTTGATAATTATCTAACTACTTCTTTCGAGTTTTGTGATGATTATGCAGATAATAATTTTCCAATTTTAGATTGGTGGAGTCGTTACGCTAATACATTTCCAATACTTTCTTTAATTGCAAAACAAGTTTTAGCATCTTCGGTCTCCACTGTTGTGGTTGAATAAGCTTCTAGTCAAGGAGGAAACATACTTGATGAAACACAATCTCGTATGACACCTGATTCACTAGAAGCACAATTATGCGTGGATGATTGGAGCAAGGCCGAAATAAAAGCACAAGAAAATCTCAAAGAAAATGAGGATTTATATGATCTTTACGATGGGTCCTCAACGGGAACATCAATCGGTGGTGGAAATAGCGAATAAGGTAAAATGGGTGAAATTGGTACAAGGTAAGTAAAAACTACGTGGGTTTTGACTCCTCTAAACCCCAAGAGGATACGTAGGCAATTTAAAAAAATTAAGTTCAAGTCCTTTTTTTTAAATTAAGTTCCAATTTTTTTAAACAAAAAATAAATTTAGTTGAAGACTTTTTTTTAGAAAAATAAATTAAGTTCAAGTCTTTTTTTTTTTTTTTTAAAAATTTAATTCAAGCATTTTTTATTTTTTAAGTGTAATTTTTTTTAAGAAATTATTTCACAAACTTTTAAATTTTAAAATTTGAAAACTGGTGTTCAAAATTTAAAATTTAAAATTTAAACTTTAAAATTATGCGATTTGCCGGAAAACCGGTCAGAGAACCGGCCGGAACTGTCGGTTTTGGAGCCATTAAGGAACTAGAACCGGAACCGTTCGGTTCCAAACCGGAACCAGAACCAGAAATTTTCGGTTCTGTTTCGAAACCCTGGCCATGTCTAGGGCAGCCATGTCCTTATACATTCATGAACAAGTTACACAAGAGCTCTATAAAATTGCTTTCAAAAGTGCTATGTGGAACTTGAAGGCACACCTAAGCTTCTTGCATTGCTTAAAGCTTACGTGAGACTACCTGAAGACAAGTTGCAAGGAGTCATGCAAAACTGAATTTGCAGCATGTAGCCGCCCATGCTAGAAAGCATGCCCTGGCTGTGCTAGTTTAGCACACCCGTGCTATGTAGCACGCCCTACCCATGCTAGGGCCTGACCTTGGAGTGAAAACAACACTAAACTTGCAGTAAGTAGCATGCCCGTGCTGGGTAGCACACCCTGGCCGTGCTAGGGTCTGACTTTGGCGTAATTAGTTAATCCATTTCTGTTAGTTTTGAATTATAATATTGTTAATGGGTTGGGCCACCAATAAATTCGGCCTGCCTTTTATCTTAGCCTTAATTTGTTTGGTTTATTTATTCTTATCCTTAGCTAGTTTATATTAGTTAATCTTTATCTTTAGTTTGTTTGGATTAGTTATTCTAAATCCTTTAGGATCAGGTTTTTAGATTTAGTATAAATAGTTTTGTTATGTTATTAAACAAATCATTCAATGAATTAATAAATCTTCAGATTTGTTCATGCTTTTGGCGTGTTCTTTGATTAGAGTGATTGTGAGATTGCTTTTCTCTAATTGCATCAAGAATCAAGGTAAACTTATCAATTTACTTGTGTCCTTTATGTTATTTTTCTTCACTCTATTATTAGTTTTCTTGTTTCCTTAAGCTTTGGGTGCCATAGATGAGGAGTTTAGTTTGATATTTGAAGCTATTCCAAACTTGTCATAGAGTTCTTGGAATTAATTTCCATAGGGTTCCGCGTCAATAGTTGTTATCATGATAAGAAAATCATAACCTCCTTACCAAAGCTTGCATGAATATATTGATCCCTCATTGCTCAATTGTTGTTTATCAAAATTTCAATATACCGCATCCTTTCTTCTTATCATAAGAAAATTTAAACAATTAATCAAGTTATTTGTTACCTTTTTAATGATTCTCTCATTTTCTAATATCCATCATTAAACACTACTAAGATTGCTACCAAATGAAGAGAATGGGTTCACAGCACTATTATTAATTTAACTCAATCAAAAATTCAAGAGATTCTCCAACCTGGCTGCTACTATTCACCAACGGACCTTAAATTTCAAACCCAAGCTAGCAATAAATCCATAAGTTTCTTTATCTTTATTTTTACAAGAAATCGATTTATAATTTATTTCTTATGAAGATTCCCATACAGCTTCAACAATTCTTAAATAAGATTAAACCTGGCTAGCTTATTAATAACTAAAATACCCCAATTTCTTTATGTTCTATTAAGGACATAAATATAGCATTCATTTTCTAACCCATAAAATATGTGACTTGCAAAAGATGCAGTTAATAATCAGAATTCCTTATTAAAACCCATACATTTCTTGTCCATTAAGTCCTTCCCCAACCAAAACATAATTCAATGAAATCATATATTTCAAGCCAATGCACTAATTCCTAACAACTGATTAGGTTAGCTGCTACTATATCAAAATCTGTCTAATTTCTGAAATTCGCATATAAACGGTACCACAACCATATTATATCGATTTCCAAACTATAATCATTTTGTTCATGCTAAATTATTCATTAGATTAGTTAATAACTTAAACCAGTTTTTTATTTTTTTTTTATTTTTTTTTATTTTTTTTAAATAATCATTTTCCCTAAATAGAGTAGCATGAACAATATCCAGGAACCTACCTTCTTCTCATCCATAATTCTACTAACAATTTTCCAAATAAACTATAGGTTAAATACTTCTAGAGAAGGATCAAGTATAGTTCACCGAGTCTTATATATCTCATTAATGCAGTAATTTGAACAAATGACTAAATATAGCTGCTGCCGTGCTACTAAATCCCTCACTCCATATAGAGATTTAATGCAAACAAGGTAATGTACTCACCCTCATATAGAAACTCAAATTATAGCTTTCATTAGCAACTTTTTTATTTTATTAAGATTTTCTAAGCTAATCTGCAGAAATGGAAGCTAGGAGTTTCAGATTCTATACTAACTCAGTTTATGCTTCAAATCCTTCAGCTAAGACATAGAACTCATAAAATAAATCTAAGAGGGTCAAAATGTGGCTTACCCAACTGTAGAATTCACTGGAAAATCAAAGAGAAGCAAAGGAAGCATTGACAGAAGCTGTCGATCGAAGGGGAATAGCAGCTTACCTTTGCTGCGCTCAGCGGAAGAGAAGGATAAAGAAACAGTCGCTGAACCAACCGGAAAACAAAAAAAGAAAAAACCGTCGCCTGCCAGAGCCGTGGTGCACACTGGAGTCGCGAGCAACAGGAGGCGCGGCGTCAGGCCGTGGCTGGAGTCGAGCGGTGATCAGAGCGGAGTCGTAGACGTCGTCGAGCTCGCTGGGGACGACGCAAGAAAGAGAGAGACTGAGATCGAGAGGTAGTGGCGGGGCGATGGCAAGGAGGCAGCGGCGCTAGAGTGGAAAGGAAGAAGAAGAAGAAGAAGAGAAAAGAAATAAAAATCTGGGTTTTTAGACTATTCCAGTTCGATTGGAACTGACTTGGTCCAATTCAGTGATTTGATTCGGTTTTTGCGTCGTTTATGGGTTTTTCTTCCGCCTGGTTTTCGAAAAATTCAAATTGATTTATAGGTCTGATTTAGCAATAATAAAATATTTTTACTAAATTCATTGGTTAACATTTACAATTAAATTTTTAAATGTAAAATTTTTGAAAAAAATTTTTCAGGTCCTTTCAATTTTCGAGTCTCATACTTTTTAAGCTTTGATTTTAAAAATTTATTCTTCTTGTGCTTAATCTGCATTTTTCTCTATCTATTCTAGATTATGTGTAATCTTTAGTAGATAAGGGATTTTCAAATTGAAAACTAAGTGTTTAGCTTTGGGGATAAAACTATTTGCAATAGTTATCAAGCAACCTTCTCTTTATATAAAATTAATATCTTTATGTAACACCCACCGCCTAGTCCCGAGAGACTAGATGATGGATGCTACATTCGGTGCCGGAGGCACCATCTTAACTAACATATAAATCATATTATCAGGTTATGAATTAGAAGTGAGTTTAGCAAGTATATATATATAATTTTTTTTTTTTTGAAAAAAATGATTTGAAAAAATCCTACAGAAAAATTGTAAGAGTTTCTCTTAAAAACTAAGCTCGCCAAGCATGTGAATGCAAAATACTCCCAAATTCAAACTCCTAACCCCATCAAACTCCAATAATCAACACAACAAAACAACAATTCTAAAACTTTATAACCATGTAATTCTTTATTAGCTTCACAATAATCATCAAACTAAATGCATTCATTTATATATTAAGTCCTAATAATCCAACCATGCCAACTAACTTAGAAAATATTTTATATCCAATCATTAAATAAGTCCCATGCTTAACTCCAAATATATATACCAAAATAATTTATAATAACATGATTAAGTTATATAAGTCAAATAACATAATCTCCAAATAGATAATAATTATACATGCCATAACTCTTAATTACATAAAACTAATCCCACCACTATCAAAATAATTATCTTCTGCTCTGATGCTACTCTTTTGGTCTTCGAGTAGCAATTACGGTCTTCAACCTATGGGTGATAAAAATTAACGTGTTGAGTATAAAACCCAGTGGTGCTAATAAAACACATACTTATCAAAGTTGTGATGACAACATACTTAAAACAAAAATTTTAAAAGAGTTCTATTTTATAAAAAAAAAATACTTGAATAACAAAGCATGATTTCACATCCATAGCACATAATTTCATATTTTACTTACAAATCATTAGCAACCATAATTATCATTATATCACATCTTACATTCATTGCTCTTGATGTTTATTTCACCCTTAAACATGCTTTTCATTTAAATTAATAACATAGTCACACATATTCCAAAAACAAAGATCAAATATATAACATAATCTTATTAATAAATTTAATTTCCTTGAAAATATTTTTCTTAAAAGGCTCTCATACACTTAGAAGAAGATGGAGCAGGATAAGATTTCATAACTTATTCATAATGGCCTTATATGCCAACATAATCATAGGGGCTTTAAGAGCCTATCATAACATATGGAGCGCATCCGCTCTAGCATAAGGCACCCACTCATCAAATGCCGGGCATGCTCATCTTACATAATAAATCAAATCACACATCAAATTCACACTAGGTATATTAGAGCCCAAAAACATATCTTTATTTCTTAATTCATAACACTTCTCATAAAACTTATTTTTCTTTAGTCTTCTTGAAATCATAATGCAAGCTTAGTTTAGAATTCAAGTAATTCATGAAAATCCCATACTTAAGCATAATTACTTAACATAGAGAATTCTTATCACAAAAATCACTTATAACATTTGAAAACATATATCAATCAAAAGATTCCATTTAAAGCATCCTTTAGATACATGTGAGCATATCCATAGGTCAAACATACACACTTTGATGCAAATTCTCAATATTTTCATAATTCAAGACATAGGAAATTTCTCATTCCTCAAGGTATAACATAAGTATTTCATCTATGTTTCACACACATATTGTTTGTCATATAACTAAAGCATATTATCATTTGGAAGCATATTATTATAAAAGAGACAACTTTTCCTACATTATGGCATAAGTAGGAAAAAGTCTCATATTTGATTTACTTAGGCAAATTAACTCTCTAATCATTCTAACATCATGCATTTAGTCTTAGTAGCACATTCATAACATCATTTCACCTCATTAGACCTTAACATGCCAAATCCCCAAATTTTAGCTTACTTTAGTCATAGAAAAATTATGAAAGACAAAATATATAAGGTAGAAATTTCTACTACATGCCAAATACTCATCAAGCATCAATTTAAGAGCATAAACAAGCAAAGAAAACAAGAAAAACTTAAGGCCTTTTTTCCTTAAGTAGGTTTAGCCTCTCTTGGATGGAGAAGGAGGAAATGTTTTCCTCTTCAATTAAACATATAGTCATGCTTAGAAATTACCCAAGAGCATATTTATTCAATCAAAGTTCAACAATTCAAACATTTCATACAAAATTCTCAATTTTCACTTAATAGCATAAATTCTCAAAATTTAAAAATTGAAAGAGAGAAAATGTATTTATGAACGCTAACCTTAAAACAAGCTTTAATAAGCTTAGATTAAAGCTCTCTAAGCTTTAGCATTGCCTTTATCTTTGGTAACCTCTACATAAATAGAAAATCAAAAATCAAAACCAAAAAGACAAACAAAAGAAGAATTGGAGCATGAATGGGCATGGAGACACTAAAAGAGAAATTGAAACCCAAAAATAGAAAGAAAATCATTAAATCACTTACTTGATTAAGTAGGAAAAATCTCCAATTTCCTTAAATTCAATCACCAATTATTACTACCAAAGCTTAAATCTCCAAGATTAATAACTTACTTAAGGTTTAAAGGAGTGTAATTAGTGTGTTTAGTAAGTAGGAATTGAAGAAGAACAAAGAGAAGCAGAGGAAGAAGAAGACGCCTAAGAGAGGAGAAAACAAGAAAAAGAAAAATTTGTTGCTCAAGTGATAAATATTGACTTTTATATTCAATAAGGGCATTTTAGTTATTTTTCACTATTTCCTTAAGAAGTGAAATTGGATGGTTAAGATTAAGTCAATGATATTCTAATCCAATGGCTAAAAATATTCTCCAATCAATTCCCTCAAAATATTATTTACTTCTACATAATTCTTAAATTTACTCCATAAACATAATTTCTCAAATTTCCTTAATAAGGAAACAACATAATTCACTATTCACTAATTATCTAAATTCTCCAAATAAATTCATTACTTATTTTCTACCCATAAAAATCATGTATGCATGCTCCAAAAATATTAAATAACATATAAAATATAAATAGTAATTTTTTTGTGCCGAAATAATACCGATTCTCGGACCGATGGTACTATTCACAGACCGATAAACTACTATTTTAAACACAAAAAAATAGCGCGTTAATGCTTTCCCTCCCTTAAAGAATTTCATCCTCGAAATTCACCTAAAGTAAACAACTAAGGATGCTGCTGTCTTATAATGTCTTCCTTTCCCAAGTAGCTTCTTCGGTCTTATGATTTCTCCAAAGGACCTTTATTAGAGGAATTCTCTTATTCTTTAATTCCTTAATCTCCCTAGCAAGTATCCTCACTCGTTCCTCTTCATAAGTCAAATCCGGCTCTATAGTCACAGACTGAACTGATATCACATGCGATGGGTCGGATCGATATCTCCTCAGCATAGACATGTGGAAGACATTATGTATCCTATCCAGGTCTGGTGGTAAAGCTAGTCTATAGGCCAATGGACCCACACACTCAATGATCTCGTCTGGACCAATGTACCTAGGACTAAGCTTACCCTTTCTTCCAAACCTCAGTATCTTCTTCCACGGAGATACTTTAAGGAAAACCTTATCACTCACTACAAACTCTATATCTTTTTTCTTCAAGTCTGCATAAGACTTCTGACGGTCTGAAGCCACTTTCAATCTATCTCTGATAATTCTTACTTTATCCTCTATATCCCGAATCAAATCTGGACGTACAATCTTGCCCTCACTCAACTTTGACCAACATAGTGGTGTGAATACCCAAATTTTGAGGCTCAAGAAGCCAGTTTTCCCGGACTGCAAACAGTCCGGTCGGACCGGAGGCCATTCGGAAAGTTCACCGAAAGTATGCCAATATGGTACTTGAAACGTCCGGAAAATTACGAGGATTGCAGAACTGGTCCAGGAATATTTTTTGGAGGTCGGGAACTCCCGAAAAAGCCTCCGGAACGAAAAGACTAGCCAGTCCGCCGAGCACGGCCGCGCCGGCCACCGGACCCGGCGGCAGCGGCTGCCGGACTCGGCGGCGCCGGACCCAGCGGCGTCGGCTGCCAGACTCGGCGGCAGCGGCCGCCCTCCAGCCCGATTTTTGCCTATAAATGCAGCCCCGACACTCTGTTTTTACTCACTCAGTCTGTGTTGACGGACGCTCCTTCTCCCCTACGCTCCTTGCGATTCTTTACTGCTTTTCTGCATTTAGCATAGGCTTTTATTATTTTGTTGTTGTGATACTTGGTCACTTAAATTAAATAAATCCTAAATTAATATTCCCCAAACGAGGAGCTTAATTTGGAGTTTTCAAGCTGAAGCTAAGAAGCGGCCGTTGATTAAATCAGGTACATAGACGAAACTCTGCTTATTTAATTTTAGCACTTCATGCATATTCTTCTTCTACTCCAATTCTGAATTAAACTGTTGCATCAATGCATTCATGTCATTAGTTCGGCAAATAAACTGCCTCAATTAAATATGTTTAGGCTAAAATGCCCGGTTAATCAATAATCGTGGTATTCATGCCAAACTCCGACAATATTGGCTAAAGCATCTAGTCTATCAATGACTATGGTATAATCGCCTTTATTTCGAACAGTTCGGCTTAAGTCCAATTAATCAATAATTGTGGCTAAACAGCCTTAATTAAACACGTTTTTCTTGGCAATAAATTGCCTACAGTGCAATTCAATTGATCTCTTTTGGCAAACAAATTGCCTATAAGTAGATCAACCATTTTTAGCGGCGAATCGCTTAAATCAAAGTCTTTGGCAAAATGCCTTGAATTAATCAATCTTTTGGCTAAAAGCCTTAAAATCAATCAATTTTGGCGACTATCGCCCAATCAACACCTTTTGGCAAACAAATTGCCTAAATCAACTCATTTTGGCTAAAAGCCTTCAAATAATCAATTTTGGCGACAATCGCCTAAGTCACATCAATTTTTGGCAACAAATTGCCTAAATCATTCCTTTTGGCTAAAAGCCTTAAATCAACATTTTTGGCAACAAATGCCTAAATCGAATCAATCAATTCTTTGGCAAAATGCCTAAACAAAATGCACAAAGCATACACACACTCATGCATTAAGCATACCCATTCAAAGCCCTTTTAAAAAAGGCCTATCGAACTACGTTGACTTTGATCTTCCATTCAAACGGAAGTACGTAGGCACGTTTGGGATTTAACCCCGAGCGGCAAGTCGAAATCACTTAAACATTTTCATTGGTCCAATTGCATCCTTTACCTCGTAAAGCATTCATTCATCGGTTAGTTCATAAACATGACATAGTCTCGGGATCCACCTCGGGTTCGTAGATTGTGCCTTAAACATTGGGATAATTAATCTAGTAATTAGGTTAATTAAAATTGGAGGCAACTTAAGGTTTTTTCCTAGTTTACCCTAAAATAATTAAACAAGGTGGCGACTCATACATTCACGTGCATTTCTGCCCTTAGTCATATGCATTTATATGCCTATGTTTCCGGGGGAGGGGTTCACAGTTTGGGGACTTCACTGGGGACTTATGTAATCGTTTTACATAAAGTGGACTACAATTATTGTGTAAACTAACCTGCCCTTCTTTAGGGTATTATTTTACTAGGCTTTGTTTTGCAGGGTACCCTAACATGAATCGAGTATTCTTTCTTTAAGAATACGAGATGAGGAAATTTGGACTCAATTTGTACAATTTAATTAAAACATTTTAACTTGTTGATTTATTTGCACGATTGAGAATCCTTTTCTCCATTGCATAAAAAAATGAATTTCAAATGAATTTCTTCTCTCTCTGTTCAAACTTCTGAGTCTGGATAGCAAGTAGCGCTGATCGGCAGGTCTCTTTGATTACGTCGACGGACAGCCAAAGCGTCCTCCCTGTTACCGCAAACCATCCCTAATCCTTTTGGGGATGGCCCATGAGTATGCATACCGTTGGACCCACGCGAAACTCTTTGTTTCACATGTGGTTAGGTATATCCATGCCTAAGGTTCAAGGGTCCCTTAATAAGCCAATTCTCTATTTGTGTCATAGCCTATAGAACCTATCCTTTAGGACCATATGCACCCAATGATGTGAATCATATCATAAACGGATTATGACGTGATGTTGTGCGCATTCATGACATATCATCACATTAAGAAGAACATGAAATATCCTGTTTAGTCATGCACAGTTGGACAAAGAGTCGATCTACCTCACATCACTACCCTCATACACGAACCACTATACCCTAATCCCATTACCCTTATACTTACAGGTACCCGCTATTCAAGTGCCTATCCAAGTTCCAGTCACACCTACAGTGCTATCACCTACCTCACCAGCTTCACCAATCTCACCAGTTTCACCAACTTCACCAACTCCAACTGCACCAATGGCATCACTCACTGACATCCAAAACCTCATTGAACAACTGGAAGCCAGAATGGAGGCTAGAATGAATGAGGCATTGGCTGCCCAGAGGACTGCCCTAATAGCTGAACTAGGTGGTGGTAATGGAAATGAGGCTTCCGCTGGGGGAAGTGGACCTGCTACCTCTAATCAGGGTCCTGCTGCTGAACCAACAAACCCTACCCTTAACCTGGATGACATGCCCTCCAGAACCGCTTCTGAGCTGGAAGCTTAGAAAATGAGAGAGAAACTAGAACTCCTGGAAAGGTCTATTACTGCCCTTAAGACACACAAAGAAGTGGTGGACATGGACTCCTTGTCCTTGTTCCCCGAAGCAAGACTGCCCACAAAGTTCAAAATGCCCAACATGGACAAGTTTGATGGAACCACTTGTCCCAAAACGCACCTGAAAATGTATGTGGGTGCCCTTAACCCGTTTGGATTGAGCAGCGAGCTCCTTGCTCAGTTGTTCCAACAATCACTCACCGGTGCTGCTTTGAGGTGGTTTGTCAGTCTGGACCGGTCTAAGATGAAGACCTGGGAAGACATCTGTAATGCGTTTAATACGCAATACCACTATAATATGGAGGTTGATGTTACTCGAAGGGAACTAGAAACCACCAAACAGAAAAACAACGAACCCTTTTCCTCGTTCCTTACGAGGTGGAGGGCCAAAGCCGCCCAAATGATTAACCGGCCTTCTGAGCAAGAACAGGTGGACATAATTATAAAGAACCTACAGCCTGTCTACCAGCAACAACTACAAACCCAGTACCTACCAACGTTTCAGTTGCTCATTGCCACTGCTACGAAGGTAGAAGATTTAATTCAAATGGGGCAACTAAAAGAAGACTCAGGAACCTCCAAATACAAGAAACCTAGCCAAGCTAGCAAAGTCCACGAAGTGGCAAGCATCACCCCCACGAACCCTTTACGTGTGGGAAATATGAGAAATGGCAGTCAGTCGAGAATGACATATACAGATCTCGGGATGCCCATCCTTTTGGTATTCCGAGAGGCTGTCAAGGCAAATTACATTAAGCCTTTGGAAGCAAGGCCACCACCCAACCCATTACCAAGGAATTACAGAGCTGATGAATACTGTGAGTACCATCAGGGATACGGGCACAAGACTGAAGCGTGCTGAACGCTCAAGAACCGCATCCAAGACCTGGTGGACAACGGTTCAATTATTCCAAGGAGTAAGCCAAACATTAGTACTAATCCCTTACCAAATCACGGGGTAAATGCTATTGTTGCTGACCAGGAATTGATCGATCCTTTCGAGCTATTCCTGGAAATGAATGAAATCTGTGTCCTGGATCTGAATGACCTAACTGAAGAGGTCGATGCAATAACCAGGAGCGGAAGACAGTATGAACCATTAGTCCTGGACAAAGTCCAAAATAACCCCTACCGGGGGGCAGAAGAGCCAAAGGAAGACCCAGTACTCTCACAGTTGAAGAAGACCCAGGCTAAAGTGTCAATCTGGGAACTTCTGGCATCATCCTTTCCTCATCGCCAAGCTCTTTGCAAGGCTTTGAGTCAACTGCAAACATCGATGGAGGTTAGCCCCGAAGTGCTGGTATCCGCCCTCACCCAATCATCAAAGATGCAAAGCATCGGGTTTTCTGATGATGACTTACCCAAGGAGGGAGGCAGTCACAACAATGCCCTTTATGTCACTGTTCAGACCAGAGATAAAACTGTGCCCATGGTTCTCATTGATAATAGGTCAGCACTGAATGTCTGCCCACTAAGGGTAGCCAGCTGTCTAGGGTTGGAAGAAACAGATTTCATTCCATCGGACCAGCTAGTGAAAGCCTACGATAGCACCCGGAGGGAAGTATTGGGGGTTGCTACGTTGAAGTTAGCAATTGGGCCAGCCACAATGGAAGTACCGTTTCAGGTAATTGATGTGCCTACCAGTTTCAACCTACTTCTGGGTCGACCATGGATACATCATACTAAGGCAGTGCCCTCTTCCCTGCACCAAAAGGTCAAGTTTCCTTATGAGGACAAGGTTATCACTATCCAGGGGGGATGACTACAGCCAGCTCAAGAAGCCAACGGGCCAGCCTCTCTCTGAGGTCAACCCTGAAACTACCAATTTGCCCCTCTCAGGATTTCAATATGACACTGTGCAGTTCATAGAAGGGAAGACTGCAAACTCCCGAATTCTCTTTGATTTCGGGACGGTGCAAATAAACTGCATAGTGCCTTTGATGCTGAAAATGTCCTATCTGCCTGGAATGATTATGGCAAGGTCCGGAAAGACATACCCCACACTGCAAGCTTGGGAGTGTCCGGTGAATGAAGGGACCTTTGGACTAGGTTATGAGCCCACTGATGAAGACCGTGCTAAGAGGACCAGGAGAGGAAGGAAGGAGAGTATACAAATGCGGCCTTACCTTTTGACTTTGAATGGTTACTTCTGCAAACCGGGAGAAACGATTCCTTATCGTGGCTTCCAAGAACCATTTTGCTGCCCGACTGCTAAGAAGATGCTGCCTGGGTTAGAAATATTTTCTGATGTCTGGGGCAACAAGCCCGAAATAATAACTGAACTAGAAGTGGAAGACTTCATGCAGCCCAGTCTCTTTGACGAGGTTACAGTCATTACAGGAAATGATGAGAACCAAGACCTGCTGAGCCTGATCAAGCCGCACGAAGGGCCTCTCACCAACTGGTACGCCGAGGAGGAGCGCGCTGCTGATAAACCCCTCCCGAGTCAAACCTAGAGTCTGTAATCAAGTCCTGTACTGAGTCTGAGTCTGACCCCGTGTCTGAAACCGAGTCAGAGTCCAGTTCCAGTTCTGAGTCGTCTGTGTCGGATTTAGAAAATCCAGATTTCAAATTTGATGTAATTTTTGAGGACGATTCCGTCATAATCAATAAAGGCTTGCAAATTATTGACTACCCCGCGTGTCTATCTTTCCAAGCATTTCCAAGCAAAAATAATGAAGATCAAATAAATGAAATAAAAAATGAAAAGGAAAAAATAATAATTGGCAAAGAAGAAAATGAACATACATACATTGCATCTGACTGTGTGAACAGGGAACAGGTCAGTAAATGTTTGAAGAAGTTTGCCGATTGTTTCATATGGAAGGCAAGTGACATCACGGGAATTGACCCAGTAATAGCGGTGCACAAGATTCCAGTATACCCTGAGGCTAGGCCAGTAAAACAGAAGCTAAGAAGGCTGAAAACAGAATGGTCCTTGAAAATCAAGGAGGAAGTAGCCAAGCAACTGGAGAATAAGTTCATAGAACCCATTGCCTACCCGACGTGGTTAGCAAACATAGTGCCGGTTCCTAAGAAGGATGGAAAGGTGCGAATGTGTGTGGATTACCGGGATTTGAATAAAGCATGTCCGAAGGACGACTTCCCCCTACCGCATATTGACTTGTTGGTGGACCGAATGGCTGGACACGAGATGGTCTCCTTGACCGATCTTGCTGTCGGGTAAAATCAAATAATGATGCATTTGCCAGACAAAGAGAAAACGGCCTTCATCACGGAGTGGGGAACCTACTGCTATAGGGTTATGCCTTTTGGGCTCAAAAATGCCGGGGCGACCTATCAAAGAATGGCAACGACCATCTTCCATGACATGATTCACAAAGAAGTAGAAGTGTATGTGGACGATATGGTTGTTAAATCAAAAACAGCTGAAGAACATACAACAGCAGTTGAGAAGTTCTTCCTTAGACTTCGAAAGTACAATTTAAAGCTCAACCCGGTGAAATGTTTGTTTGGAGCTACATCCAGAGTATTTCTGGGGCATATGGTCAGTCGGAAGGGCATAGAGATTGACCCTTCAAAAGCCAAAGCCATTTTGGAAATGCCAGCACCGAAGACGGAAAAGGAAGTTCGGGGTTTCTTGGGAAGGCTATAGTACATCAGCCGGTTCATTAATCAATTGGCCGATACTTGTGGTCCGATTTTCAAATTACTCAGGAAGGAGTAGCCGTCAAATGGAATGAGGATTGTCAGAAAGCTTTCGACCAGGTCAAGCAATATCTGTTATCCCCGCCAGTCTTACAGCCACCAAGGCTAGGAAAACCTTTGCTATTGTACCTATCAGTGACAGAAGAAGCGATGGGTGCAATGCTAGCTCAACAAGCAGAAGACACCAGGGTAGAAAATGCCGTGTACTACCTCAGCAAAAGGATGCTAGACTACGAGCTAAAATACAATAAGATAGAGAAGCTGTGTCTGGCTCTAGTTTGGGCTTGTACAAAGCTGCAGCACTACCTCTCGTCCTACACCACATACGTTATTTCTGAATCGAACCCCTTGAAATTCCTTATGGAGAGGCCGGTTCTTGATAGTAAGATGGCTAAGTGGGTGTCGATGCTCGCAGCCTATGATTTAAAATTTGTACAACGGAAGGCAGTGAAAGGCGGAGCCTTGGCTGATCAATTAGCAGAACTACCGGTCGAAGACCAAATGCCGGAGGTAGAATTTCTTGATGAAGACTTGTTGAGCTTGGAAAGTGAAGTTTGGGAAATGTACTTCGATGGAGCTTCGAACTACCATGGAAATGGGGTTGGAGTCATATTCAAAACTCCTTGTGGAGAATACGTCCCAACCGCAGTCAAATTAGATTTCGACTGCACCAACAATGAAGCCGAGTATGAAGCTTGCATAAAGGGGTTAGAAGCAACCCTGGAAAAAGAGATAAAGTCCTTAGTGTTTTTGGGGATTCCAATTTAATAGTCTCTCAAGCTTTAAGAAAATGGAAAATTAAGGAAGAGTGTTTGGTTCCTTACCTACAACGCTTGGACAAATTGGCTCAGCAATTTGAGGATTTATCCTTCCACTACTTGCCGCGAGCCAAAAATCAGTTTGCTGATGCTCTGGCTACTTTGGCCTCCATGGTTAATGTAGGGGGAGACCAAGTCATTTGACCTCTGACAGTTCGGCTACAGAAACAGCCAGCACATATCATGAATTTGGTGGATGACAAGCCCTGGTATTGGGATATACAGAATTATCTTCAAAATGAAGCCTACCCGGAGGGATCCACCAAGACTGATCAACGGACATTGAGACAGTTAGCATCCGGATATTTCCTTACTGGAGGAGTTCTGTATAAAAGAAGTTGGAACGGCCTGCACCTAAGGTGCGTTGATGAGGGAGAAGCTCAAACCATCATGGATTCCTTACATCATAGGGAGTCTGGTCCACACATGCATGGGATAGCCTTGGCTCGGAAAATCGTGAACCTGGGTTATTACTGGTCAACCATGAATGCAGATTGCGTGAGGCACGCGTAGAAGTGCCATGAGTGTCAAATTTTTGCTAAGCTACAAAAACAGCCTCCGGTCAATTTGAATCCCATTGCTTCACCTTGGCCTTTCGCAACTTGGGGCATAGACGTGATCGGAAAAATCCACCCAAAGGCTTCCAATGGTCACCAATTTATCCTAGTCGCTGTTGATTATTTCACTAAGTGGATTGAGGCAGCCTCCTATTCGGTCTTGAATGCCAAGAAGGCAGCACAGTTCGTTCGTACCAACATCCTTTGTCGGTACGGAATGCCATTCGAGATTATTACTGATAACGGGTCCCACTTTCAAAGTGAATTTTCTGACCTGCTGAAGCAAAAGAAGATTCAGCATCATAAGTCCTCACCCTATCGTCCACAAACAAATGGGGCTGTAGAGGCTGCAAATAAGGCTATAAAGGTCATTCTACAAAAGACAGTTCAAAAGCATAAAGCTTGGCACGAACAATTACCAAATGCCTTATGGGGATATAGGACTTCAATCAGAACGCCCACCGGAGCAACTCCGTATTCCTCAGTGTATGGTATGGAAGCAGTGTTGCCTATCGAGCTGGAAGTTCAGTCGGCGAGGATTATCCGGGAAAGCCAGATCAGCGAAGCAGATTGGGCTAAGAATTATCATTTGCAACTCTTGGGTATGGATGAAAAACGATTGCAAGCGATCCACCAAACTCAAGTTTACCAAAGAAGAATGGCACGACATTTTAATAAGAAGGTCAAAGACCGAAAACTAGAAGAAGGTTGTTTGGTCCTGAAGGAAATTAGACAACCAGTCATAGACCCACGTGGGAAGTTTCGTCCTCATTGGGCTGGACCCTATGTGTTGAAGAAAATATTGTCTGGCGGAGCTGTCATTTTGACTGATTTGGATGGTTTGGAATTCACGAATCCATGTAATTTAGATCAGTAAAAAAGATATTTTGTATAATAAGTATTGCATAATGTAAAAAAGAGCTACATTAGACCTGATTCTCCTCGGAAAAAAGAAATTATGTATCGGAGATATGTAGGCAGCCCTCTTTGGGTGCGGTCTAAACATTAATGAAAAAAAAAATCATTTCATCATTCATTCTTCTTTGCCAAAAAAAAGGAAAAAAGAGGAAAGAAAAAAAAGTGAAAAAAAAGAAGTGAAAGAAAAGAGAAAAAACCCGCTAAGTCGAAAACCCGAAAGGGCGACTTAGGCAAAAGTCGGGGCCCGCTAAGTTGAAAACCCAAAAAGGGCGGCTTAGGCAAAAATGGGTAGCTCGTTAAGTTGAAAACCCGAAAGGGCGGCTTAGGCAAAAATTAGAGCTTAAATAAATAAAGTTGGAAAATGATTGGAAAGCTTAAATGACATTCCTAATTAAAGCAATAAAGTCAAGCAGAAAGCAATAGAGTCCAAAATAAATAAATAATGAAGTCTAAGTCCAAGTCTGAAAAAAAAAAAAACAAAACATACAAGATCAAAGTCCCGAATAAAAAGTCAAAATAAGGGAAAAAAAAACAACAAAAGTCCAAAAGCCTATAAGAGTCTAGGTGTCCCGTCGCCTCCGTGGGGCAACATCTCCCTAGTCATCCCTAGCCGCTGAACTCTCTCCAACCCCGCCTGTCCGAGGAGCCAACACAATCTCCTCATCAGTCCCAACCTCATTATCAGCGTCAGCCTGAGCCCAATCTTCAAGTGCGCTCAGCAGTGCATTCCTCCTTAGCCTTTCGACCGGCCAGACAACGGCAATGAACCAGGTCCGATACTCAGGAGAAGTCTGAACACCGGCAGGATTAGGTAAAAGGCCTAACCATATGATGGTCTCTAACCCAAGCCCTAAGGACGGCTCGGGTAACACCCGGAGTGATGGCTAAATCAGCTGAAGTGCCATCTACAATTGGAACAGTCTGGTCTATCCCCATCTGCCTCAAAACGCGCGAAGCACAGTACCACGTGCAATGTGTAAGGCTTAGCAGGTAAACTCGGGTATGGTGGAAGCTAACCTAGATAAAGCAGGTGATGTCATACCAGGAAATAGACCGTACCTCCCCAAATTGATCTTTTCTACATTGGAGAGACTCTTAGTCTAATTGTGCATGCTGTGGTTATAAAAGGGATTCATTTTTGAAAAAAAAAAATTGAAAATCGAAAATTGAAAAAAAAAATCCCGTTTTCTTACAAATCAAAATGGATAATCATACATACATATAAAATTTTCAGTACTAACCAAGTGCAGGTACAGTCAAAGTTCAGTACAGAAATACAGGCAAAGAAAAAAAAAACAACAGAAAAGCCTAGCAACTATGGCATCAGCGACGGGGCCTCCTCCTCCTCTGATCATCAAAAGCCCAGAAGTTCACATTTTGGCCCTTAAGGCCCAAAAATTCCCAATTTGGCCCCTAAGGCCCAAAAATTCTCATTTTGGCCCCTAAGGCCCAAAAATTCCCAATTTGACCACAAAGGCTCAGAAGTTCTCAATTTGGCCACAAAGGCCCAAAAATTCTCAATTTGGCCCCAAAGGCCCAAGAATGCCCAATTTGGCCACAAAGGCCCAGAAGTTCACATTTTGGCCCTTGAGGCCCAAAAATGCCCAATTTGGCCATAAAAGCCCAAAAATTCTCAACTTGGCCCCACAGGCCCAAAAATGCCCAATTTGGCCACAGAGGCCCAGAAGTTCACATTTTGGCCCCTAAGGCCCAAAAATTCTCAATTTGGCCCCAAAGGCCTAAAAATGCCCAATTTGGCCACAGAGGCCCAGAAGTTCACATTTTGGCCCCTAAGGCCCAAAAATTCTCAATTTGGCCCCAAAGGCCCAAAAATCCCAATTTGGCCCCAAAGGCCCAAAAATTCCCAATTTGACCCCTAAGGCCCAAAAATTCTCATTTTGGCCCTTAAGACCCAAAAATTCCCAATTTGGCCATAAAGGCTCAGAAGTTCTCAATTTGGCCACAAAGGCCCAAAACTTCTCAATTTGGCCCCAAAGGCCCAAAAATGCCCAATTTGGCCACAGAGGCCCAGAAGTTCACATTTTGGCCCCTAAGGCCCAAAAATTCTCAATTTCGCCCCAAAGGCCCAAAAATGCCCAATTTGGCCACAGAGGCTCAGAAGTTCACATTTTGGCCCCTAAGGCCCAAAAATTCTCAATTTGGCCCCAAAGGCCCAAAATTCCCAATTTGGCCCCAAAGGCCCAAAAATTCCCGATTTGGCCCCAAAGGCCCAGAAGTTCACATTTTGGCCCCTAAGGCCCAAAATTCCCAATTTGGCCCCAAAGGCCCAAAAATTTCCGATTTGGCCCCTAAGGTCCAAAAGTTCACATTTTGGCCCCTAAGTCCCAAAATTCCCAATTTGGCCCCAAAGGCCCAAAATTCTCAATTTGGCCCCAAAGGCCCAAAAATGCCCAATTTGGCCACGAAGGCCAAAAGGCGGGTCTTCTGGACGCGTCCGATTTTCTCCTTCAAAATTTGTGTTTCAGACAACCACCGACTCCCATAAATCATTTTTATGGTTGCCGGTGGGGGGTAACTGTGAATACCCAAATTTTGAGGCTCAAAAAGCCAGTTTTCCTGGACTGCAAATAGTCCGGCCGGACCGGAGGCCATTCGGAAAGTTCACCGAAAGTATGCCAATATGATACTTGAAACGTCCGAAAAATTACGAGGATCGCAGAACTGGTCCCGGAATATTTGTTGGAGGTCGGGAACTCCCAGAAAAGCCATCGAAATGAAAAGACTAGCCAGTCCGCCGGCGAAGGCGGCGCCGACCGCCGGACTCGGCTGCGCCTGCCGCCGGTCACGGCGGCAGGCGCCACCGGACTCGGCGACACGGCGGTGGCTGCAGCCGGACTCGGCGGCGCCGGCCGCTGGACCCGCTGGACTCGGCGGCAGCGGCCGCCCTCCAGCCCGATTTTTGCCTATAAATGCAGCCCCGACACTCTGTTTTTACTCACTCAGTCTGTGTTGACGGACGCTCCTTCTCCCCTACGCTCCTTGCGATTCTTTACTGCTTTTCTGCATTTAGCATAGGCTTTTATTATTTTGTTGTTGTGATACTTGGTCACTTAAATTAAATAAATCCTAAATTAATATTCCCCAAACGAGGAGCTTAATTTGGAGTTTTCAAGCTGAAGCTAAGAAGCGGCCGTCGATTAAATCAGGTACATAGACGAAACTCTGCTTATTTAATTTTAGCACTTCATGCATATTCTTCTTCTACTCCAATTCTGAATTAAACTGTTGCATCAATGCATTCATGTCATCAGTTCGGCAAATAAACTGCCTCAATTAAATATGTTTAGGCTAAAATGCCCGGTTAATCAATAATCGTGGTATTCATGCCAAACTCCGACAATATTGGCTAAAGCATCTAGTCTATCAATGACTATGGTATAATCGCCTTTATTTCGAACAGTTCGGCTTAAGTCCAATTAATCAATAATTGTGGCTAAACAGCCTTAATTAAACACGTTTTTCTTGGCAATAAATTGCCTACAATGCAATTCAATTGATCTCTTTTGGCAAACAAATTGCCTATAAGTAGATCAACCATTTTTAGCGGCGAATCGCTTAAATCAAAGTCTTTGGCAAAATGCCTTGAATTAATCAATCTTTTGGCTAAAAGCCTTAAAATCAATCAATTTTGGCGACAATCGCCCAATCAACACCTTTTGGCAAACAAATTGCCTAAATCAACTCATTTTGGCTAAAAGCCTTCAAATAATCAATTTTGGCGACAATCGCCTAAATCACATCAATTTTTGGCAACAAATTGCCTAAATCATTCCTTTTGGCTAAAAGCCTTAAATCAACATTTTTGGCAACAAATGCCTAAATCGAATCAATCAATTTTTTGGCAAAATGCCTAAACAAAATGCACAAAGCATACACACACTCATGCATTAAGCATACCCATTCAAAGCCCTTTTAAAAAAGGCCTATCGAACTACGTTGACTTTGATCTTCCATTCAAACGGAAGTACGTAGGCACGTTTGGGATTTAACCCCGAGCGGCAAGTCGAAATCACTTAAACATTTTCATTGGTCCAATTGCATCCTTTACCTTGCAAAGAATTCATTCATCGGTTAGTTCATCAACATGACATAGTCTCGGGATCCACCTCGGGTTTGTAGATTGTGCCTTAAACATTGGGATAATTAATCTAGTAATTAGGTTAATTAAAATTGGAGGCAACTTAGGGTTTTTTCCTAGTTTACCCTAAAATAATTAAACAAGGTGGCGACTCATACATTCACGTGCATTTCTGCCCTTAGTCATATGCATTTATATGCCTATGTTTCCAGGGGAGGGGTTCACAAGTGGAGTCCTACATCTCCTACTATACAGTGCTTCAAAAGGAGCCATCTGAATGCTCGAATGATAACTGTTATTGTAAGCAAATTCCACAAGTCGAATGTACTTCTCCCAACTACCCTCAAACTCAATGACACAAGCTCTCAATATATCCTCCAGAATTTGAATAACCCGTTCTGACTGACCATCTGTCTGAGGATAAAAAGTTGTACTAAAATTCAACTTAGTACCCGAGGCCTCATGTAGCTTCTTCCAAAATCTACAAGTAAATCTTGGATCTCTAAATGAAATCTTACTATCTCATCTATATAAAGCTCTGCATACTGCTCCATGGTGAAGTCGGTCCTAACAGGAAGAAAGTGCGCTGACTTAGTTAATTTGTCGACTGTCACCCATACAGCGTCTTTCTTTTTAGGAGTCAAAGGCAATCCAGTCACAAAATCCATAGTAATCTTATCCTATTTCCACCCTGGAATAGAAGTAGGGTGTAGCAAACTAGAAGAAAATTGATGCTCTGCTTTAACTTGCTGACATGTCAAACACCTCAAGACATAATCTGCGATATCCCTCTTTATAGCCAGCCACCAATATTGTGATTTCAAATCCCGATACATCTTATTAGCTCCAGGATGTATAGAATAGGGACTACTATGAGCTTCCTCTAAGATACTCTTCTTAAACTCTGAAATCTTAGGCACACAGATCCGATCATCAAAGTACAATCATTCATCATCTCTAATCACAAACCTCATTTTCTTACCATCTCTGACTAGGCCTTTCCACAAAGCAATCGTCTCATCATCTCTTTGTGCATCTCGAATCTGTTGAAGTAGGCTAGTTCTAACAATAAGCTCTGCCATAAGTGCACCATTACTAGCCACAGATAATCAAGTGTTCATAGCATGTAAAGCAACCAAGGACTTTCTACTAAGTGCATCTGCGACTTATTAGCTTTACTTGGATGGTAATCAATGATGAAGTCATAGTCCTTAAGAAGCTTTACCCATCTGTGCTATCTCAAATTAAGCTCCTTTTGAATAAACAGATACTTGAGACTCTTATGATTCGTATACAGATGACATTTCTCACCATACAAGTAATGCCTCCAAATCTTCAAAGCGAAGACTATAGCTGCTAACTCCAAATCATGAGTAGGGTAGTTCTTCTCATGAGGCTTAAGCTGTGTAGAAGCATAAGCAACTACCTTGCCCTCTTGCATAAGCACACAACCCAATCCGTTATACGAAGCATCACTATACACATCATACGGTCTACCCGAAACTGGTTGTGTCAACACTGGAGCCTCAGTAAGCATCGCCTTAAGCTCCCAAAACTACTCTCACATTTACCAGTCCACTCAAATCTGACATCTTTTCAAAGAAGTCTAGTCAAAGGGGCCGCAATGAGAGAAAATCCTTTGACAAATCTTTTATAATAACCAGCCAATCCTAAGAAACTTTGAATTTCTATAACATTCTTGGGTGGCTTCCATTCAAGTACTGCCTCAATCTTCTTCGGATCAACACTAATACCCTCAGCAGAAATGATATACCCGGGAAAGCAATCTTAGATAACCAAAATTAGCACTTACTCAACTTAGCATACAACTACCTCTTTCTTAATATCTGAAGTACAATCCTCAAATGGTGACCATGATCCTCTCTAGTCCAAGAATACACTAAGATGTCATCAATGAATACATCATAAACTGATCCAAGTAAGGATGAAAGATCCGGTTCATCAAATCCATGAAGATTGCAGGAGCATTAGTCAGACTAAATGGCATCACCAAAAACTCATAGTGACCATAACGTGTCCTGAAAGTAGTCTTAGTTACATCTAATTGCTTAACCCCCAATTGATGATAACCTGATCTCAGATCTATCTTCGAGAACACGCTAGCTCCTCTCAACTGATCAAACAAATCATCTATCCGAGGCAATGGATACCAGTTCTTCACAGTAACTTTGTTAAGTTGTCTGTAGTCAATACGCAGTCTTAGGGATCCATCCTTCTTCTTTACAAACAACACTGGAGCACCCCACTGAGATACACTAGGACGAATGAAACCCTTATCAAGCAACTCTTGAATTTGAATCTTCAAATCTCTTAACTCAGTAGGCGCCGTCCGATATGGGGCAATGGATATTGGCGTGGTACCAGGCATAATCTCAATATTCCAAACTCAACCTCTCTCTCAGGAGGTAAACCAGGCAACTCCTCGGGAAATACATTCGGAAAATCACATACTGTGGGTATATCATGCACATTAGGAGATTTTGACTCTGGATCAAGGACACAAGCTAAGAATGACTCTAGATCAATTCCCCAAAAATATTATTTACTTCTACATAATTCTTAAATTTACTCCATAAAAGTAATTTCTTAAATTTCCTTAATTAATAAAACACCATAATTCACTATTCACTAATTATCTAAATTCTCCATATAAATTCATTACTTATTTTCTATTCATAAAAATCATGTATGCATGCTCCAAAAATATTAAATAAAATATAAAATATAAATAGTAATTTTTTCGGACCGAAATAATACTGATTCCTGAACCAGTTGTACTATTCATAGACTGATGATAATATTCATAGACCGGTAAACTACTATTTTAGACACAGAAAAATAGTGCGTTACACTTTAATTGAGTTTTTTGTTCTTTATAAAATAAAAGGGTTAAAGGTTTACTAGAACCTTATAAAAACTAGTGGGTTAAAGGTTAGGTCTAGGTAGAGCTGTCAAAACAGGTTGTCTGGCCCGGCCGCACGGACTCAATCCTAAAACGGGTCAAGTTGAAGAAGTTTGTTAGAAATGGGCCTCAAATATTCAAGCTCGGCCTAGCGTGGCCCGCGCGGGCCCGAACATGTCCATTTTGAAAGTCCATCTTTTTTTTTGCTTTTTTTTATTTTACTATTTTCTTGAATTTTGATTGATTTTGTATGTCCATTCAAGAGCGTCTTGACGTAGAAAAAAGAGAAAAATGTCTCCAGCAATTGAACCTAAGGCCACAAAAAATTTGTCCAACATGGTTTTCATTAGGTTTATTCCCCTTTTTATTTTAAAATTTTATGATATGTATATATATATTGCTCTAACATGGGCTCTTGCGGACCCGTTCGGCCTGGCCCGAGCGGGCTTTGGTAAAAAACAGGCCGAGTAAAAAAAGCTCGTCAATCTCAATTTTTTTATCCATATCCGAACAAATTATGGGTGATCGCAGGCTATCGGTAGGCTTAAGCCCATTTTGACAGTACTAGGTCTAGGTTAGAGATATATTCCTTGTATTGTTAGTTTGTCTCTTACCCATTGGAATGAGATGAAATAGTGGAGAATCCCGAGAGATATTCTTGAGGAGTGGAAGTAGGCATGTTAATGCTGAATCACTATAAATCTCTTATATTCTTTCTCTTTTCTTTCGAGATTTTAATTGATTATACTTGCAATATGCACACACTGTTTGTCCTTTATAAAAATGCAATATTGTTGGTTTTATTCTTATTTGAATGGTTTAAGTTTCTATATTTTTCTAAAATGGTTTCTTGGATTTCTGTTGATGACTTCTGCAAATGTACTCTGTTCTTTGGAGTTAGAAATTTAGCAGTATTGTATCTTCATGTTCAATGCTTTCTGAATATTCTCTTTGCTTTGATATTCATCTATTTTCTAAACTTAGTTAAATATATTTTTATTCCGTTGTAACTTCTTCGATTTTGAATTTTGTTTTTCAAGTCAAAATTTTTAGAAAATTCAATTTACCTTCTGGGTTTGTGTCATATTCAGGATCCACAATATGGTATTAGAGCTTCACTCTTGACTTACCAAAGGATGAACCGCTTAAGAGGAAGATCATATGGCTGCTTCCTTACCTCTCACCTCTTTAGAAGGACAAACTATTTGTTGACCTCCTTTGTTCAATGAAGTGAACTATTCCTATCGGTAATGTAACACCTTGATTTTTTTTGTGTCATGAATCTTATCAGGCTGTGTATAGTACCACTCGATTAAGAATCAGTATTTTTGTCCGAAAATATTATTGTTCATAATTAATATTTTTATTAATTATTTTGGTCCTATAAGTTATATGCCCTACGACCAATTTGATTGGTTATATTTTGGATATAATATTTAATGTAATAAATATTTTAGTATTAATAAAAGACATTTATTTGTCTTTTATATTCTATTTATTGAATCTCGATAAAAGATAAAGTCCATGAGATAATATTGCTTCGCAAAGTAAATAATAATGTGGTTATAATTATGAGTTTTATTTTGCATGAAAGCAATATCTCTAAATATTCTTGGTTAATGTTCTCCTCATTATTGGATGATTATTAGAGTTGTTGAGATTGATACATATTATGTTCTTTTTTTAGGGAAGCAACTTCTCCATAAGCTGAGATATCATCATATCTAGAACTAATATGTAGGTGTTTGTTATTTGAACAAGTCCACTGAATTGATCTACATGAGAATTCCATATGGAGAGTTACCTGTGTCTATAGAATACTCAAGTGATGATTGTATAAGTGATCCTTTGACTTGAAATTACTAGGCTATCTTGTATGAGGAGGATTATGTTTTGATTCTTTATTCATATTATTCATTTATGAATAACAAGGCAGTTTCCCGCGCTTTGCGCAACTATGTGATATATTTATTTTTGAGATATAAAATATGTGTATTAAATAAATTGTTAATAATTAAAGTATACAATGTACAAACAGTATGATTCAAATGTATCACGTGAAATTCCCCAAAAAAACATGAATCATGTGAAATTGAAGATTTTTTGTCTTACTAATGAGTGAGTTATTCATGTAATAAACTTGAAATGAAAAGGAATACTATACGTGGTTAATTGAAATAGAGTAAATATATTACTTTATAAACATGAAATACTTATGTAAGAATTAATGAGAACTTATATCCTCTTGGAGTAATAACTTGAAGCATAAAAATACATACATAAATATATGAAAATTCTTATTTTATTTCTTGCAATTCATATATGATATATTGTTAGTAATATATTTTTTGTCCATATTTATATTTATTTATTTTGACTTTTTGTTTTATAAAAATATTATTTTAGGCCAATTTATGAACATATCATTATTCAGAAGAGAAAATGGTTTTAATTTTAAGAAGATGCATTTATA
This sequence comes from Jatropha curcas, assembly GCF_041381405.1. Taxonomy (NCBI): domain Eukaryota; kingdom Viridiplantae; phylum Streptophyta; class Magnoliopsida; order Malpighiales; family Euphorbiaceae; genus Jatropha; species Jatropha curcas. The sequence goes on along the minus strand of NC_143158.1, from coordinate 18,968,074 downwards.
TTTTAAGAACAATATGGTTATTTTGAATAAAAAAATTGACATAATAAGTACAAAGTATGCAATGAGCATTTCTACTTATATGATTGATTAATGTTTGAGAACAATCATGTAGGCGACAATCAAATAGCTGAAAAAAAAGTCAAAAAATTCATTTGAAATGCTTAGATTTCTGATTTGGAGACTCCAATGAATTGGCTAACAATGCTTACTGTTTTCTCAATCAATTTATATATGTTATTAAAAGACTATCATGTCAAATTCAAAATATATATCATGAAGTACTTGAAAGTATGCACTGTTTAACAAACTCATAAAAAGTTAATAAGAAAGAATACCAAAAGTCATTGTATTTAAAACTTTTCCATAAAAAAATATAAATTAGGGAGATAATTTTTATTGACAAAAATTTTTTTCTTTAAAAACTTATTATTTTTCCTCAAATTAGTTAAATACAAATACTCAAATCTTATGAAGTCTCTCTTCAAAGGAAGTGCCATGTGAACCCAAAAAAAAATTAATGATTCTCCTTTATATATATATAATGATAAGAAATGATTTATTGGACATAATAGGAACTGTATGAAGATACTTATATAATTAAAATAGGTTTTATCATCCTAGGTAAATTAAGAAAAATGTTCTAACTGTTTTCTATTAGTATTGATTAAGAAATTCTTGTGCAAGGTAGAATGAAATTAGCAAATTAAGAGAACTAACATAATTTAGTAAAGTAGACACACCCCGTGCCTAATTACTAAATCAAAATGTTAATGATGAAAGGATATTAATTATACTGATAACTCATGCACTGAAAGGTTAAGTTTAAGCATTTTGACTTTTCAAATATTTGGATAGTCATGATATGTTGCTAGACAATGTACTTGACCTTCAAATATTAATTAATTAATTTAATTTATATTTGTCGCCAACATATTTGGAACCTAGAAGGTCACATACATAAGAATTGATGTGATAAAGTGAAAACGAGAAATCGAATCAAATATAACTTGATTACAAATAAGTTTTGGGGCATTAAGGACAAAATTATTATATTTAATTACATTTTTATTATTAAGTATTGACTTAATTGATTAATGTTTAAGATTTATTAAGATTAAATAAGCATAATATTTTAATTATAATTTATTTATTTAAATAGTTAAATAAATAAATATAATTGATTAAATTAAAAATCCTATTACTATATGTATTATGATTTATTTATTTAAATTGTTTAAACAAATAAATAGACACATATATATTTTAGTTATACTTTATTTATTTAAAAGGTTTAAATAAATAATTATAATTAATTTATGACCTAGAGTTTTCATATATAAGGTTTAAGAGACAGTCTAAAGACTGTTGTTGTTCATAGCCACAAAACTAAAAATACGTAAGATAGCTAGCACTATTATACTCTCTAATCTCTCAACCCTCAAAAATAGTTTGAGTTTTACGATTATCCATTTATGTGATACTACTGGAGGCTGGACACTTAAATGACTTGTGGTTTACGACAACCTACCTGTGTAGATTGAAGTTTTGAAGAATCTGCAACAGAGGTATTCTTCTAAACAATTGTATTACTTTAATGTTTAAATAAATTCCTATTGGAATAATTATTTTGTTATAATTATCTTATTCCGTTGCGTATTTTTCATGGCCTTCCAAATACCCATAGCCTCAAACACTAACCTGAGCCACCAAAAAGCCTCAGACCTCACTTGAGAACACTTAAAGCCTCATACCTAACCTGAGCACACTCAAAGCCTCAGATCTGACTTGAGCATAGTCGAAGCCTTAGATCTGACCAAAGCACACTCAAAGCCTCAAACTTTACGTAAGCACACTCAAAGCCTCAAACCTAACCTGAGCATACTGATAGCCTTAAACCTGACCCAAGCCCACCAAAGGCCTAAAATCTAACTTGAGCACACTGAAAGGGATAAAATCTGACCTGAGCACACTCAAAGCCTTAAATCTGACTAGAGCCCACCAAAGGCCTAGATTTGACCTTAGTATACCAAAAGCCTTAAACACTAACCTAAGCACCTAAATTGGGGGCAATGCCCCAATCAAAACCTCAAAAACTGATCTTAGTATTGCCTTCCAAATACCCAAAGGCCTCAAACCTGATCTAAGCATATTAGTCACCAAAAACCTCAAGTCTGACCTAAGTACGCCCAAAGCCTCGGACTTGATATGAGCACACTATCCTGAGTACGTCCAAAGCCTCAAACTTGATATGAGCATACTAATTACCAAAAATCTCAAGTCTATCCTGAATACATCCAAAGCCTCAAACCTGATCTGAGCATACAATTTACCAAAAATCTCATGTTCGACCTAAGTACACCCGAAGCCTTAAACCTGATCTGAGCATACCAATTACGAAAAACCTCAATTTTGACCTAAGTACACCTAAAGCCTCAAATCTGATATGAGCATATCAATTACCAAAAACCTCAAGTTCGACCTGAGTACACTAGGAGCCTCAACCAAGCACCACAACTACCCAAAAACCTTAAACCTAACATAGCACTCCCAAACACCCTCAAAGCCTCAAACCTGATATGAGCATACTAACCTGAGTACGCCCAAAACCTCAAGCCTGACCTAGGTACCATAAAATGCCCCTCAAACATTGACTAAGAAACATCCAATTGCCTAACCAAAGTGTATGCTTTTACCTGACTAAAGTAAACATCGAGCTTCTTTTCTTTATTCTATGATTGATGGAAGCAGACCCATCACCCTTCTCCAGCCTACCTAAGAATGGCTAAATCCTTCCTATTTGACCAAGATCGAACATTAATACAAACCCCATTCCTCAACATCAACCTAAGAGACAGAAACTGAACTTGATTCTCTAAAATCCAATGTAACCAAACACTTTCTTCAAGCCCAAGCCTCAAACCTGACCTGAGCACCATAAAATTGATTTACATTAATTGCATGCTTTAAACCTGAACAAAGAGAACTCTAACCTTCTTTTGGCTTCCATTTTAATCCAGATGGAAGCAGACCCCATAAACCTAATCCAGCCTACCCAAGCACCTCTTAAGAACTGGTCCTTAGAAGAGGCCGTAGGGCAGTCCCTAGTGTCCATTGAGTTTAAGTCCATTAGGTCTAAGTTTGAGTCTGAGTCAAAATATAAAAATTGAGTCAGAGTTCAATTCCTTA